>NW_026512612.1:0-46368 GCF_027579735.1 Bombina bombina | reverse complement strand
TATTGTTTTAAAAAGATAGATAATCACTTTATTACCCGTTCCCCATTTTTGCACAGAAAAGTTATATTAATACTTTTTACCTCTGTGATAATCTTCTATATGAGCCTCTGCAGGCAGCCCCCTGATCACATGAATTTTTATTTATCTATTGACTTGCATTTAAGCCAAATGGTGCGGTGTCATCCACAACCCACAAACGTGAGCAAAATGTTATCTATATGGCACATATAAACTAACGCCCTCTAGCCTTCAAGGGCTTAGAAATTGGCATTCAACTAAGAATACCAAGAGAGGGGGGCGTAGATAGCCGGAGAGGAGTGTGGACGCACATCCACAGAGCTCCGACTTAGTGCTTGAAATACGGGTCTTTTACACCTAATTCCTAGGACTGCTGACCACACAGATCTGAGAACGACTCCCTGATACGGCTAGCGCTCACAGACTAGCAGAAAATCTGAGGCGCATAGCCCTATAGCAACACAGTATACCGCCAGCGTGCAAGGGAGAAAGGCTCCAGCAAATTTGATGATTAAAGTAAATTGTTTAACATTGCATGCCCTATCTGAATCATGAAAGTTTAATTTTGACTTGACTGTTCCTTTAAAATTAGGTTTCTTTTGTCTCTGTTAAACTGTGTTTTCAATATAGTAGTTTCTAATTATCTTCGTCATATGTAGCATGTAACTATATAGCTGCCAACTACTTATCTGGTAAATATATGTTTTAAAATGCTATTGGACGCGATTTGTAACTGCTGTCTTTTATTGTACTGTACTTAGAAACCTCATAGATATAACAAAAAAAGGCAATTAGATGAGTGTGACACGATCTTCCTGGAGCTTAAAAAAAAAAAAATTATGACACACACACCTTGACATTTCCAGCGGTCCAGGAGCTCCTTTAAAAAGCTAAAATCGTTGTTTAGTGAAACGTATGTTGTAGTGGAGTATTTGGAACTGATCACAGGGAGGGTTGAATGGACTGAACGTCAAAAGCTTCTGTAAGGACTATTATACACTAAAGTGAATTAAATTGCTTATTGCTGCATACCCTTATTAGTTTATGGGTTTGGTTTTAATGAATTGAAATGTATGCGACATCCAGGATGTTTTAATTATTAAGTGCTTATACTAGAGCTGGCTTTAGCATTTTGAGACTTGAGTAGAATTGACTCAGGTGTGCGATTCGTGCACATATGTTTATACAGATTTGCACTATGACTTTGCTTCCCAAAACATAGAAACTGCACACTGATATAAAATTAAATTTAAGTCCCTACCGCAAAGTTAAACACTACACAATTTCTTCAGTACTCCCAGTTAAAGGGACACTGTACCCAAAATTTTTCTTTCTTGATTCAGATTGAACATGAAATTTTAAGCAACTTTCTAATTTACTCCTATTATCAAATTTTCTTCATTCTCTTGGTATCTTTATTTGAAATGCAAGAATGTAAGTTTAGATGCCGGCCCATTTTTGGTGAACAACCTGGGTTGTCCTTGCTGATTGGTAGATAAATCCATCCACCAATAAAAAAGTGCTGTCCAGAGTACTGAAACCAAAAAAAGATTAGATGCCTTCTTTTTCAAATAATGATAGCAAGAGAACGAAGAAAAAATTGATAATAGGAGTAAATTAGAAAGTTGCTTAAAATTGCATGCTCTTTCTGAATTACAAAAGAGAAAATTTGGGTACAGTGTCCCTTTAAGTAGATAAACATTATAGTGCAGAAAGCATAACATTTCAGCATGTTCTGTTGTTAAACGGCTTCTGGGGTTTTTTTTTCGTATATTGCTGCCACTTCACTAAAAACACGCTCACTTTACAGATAAGGGTTAAAAAAAATAATGTATGTATAATTATATGTATGTGTGTGTGTGTGTGTGTGTGTGTGTGTGTGTGTATATATATATATATATATATATATATATATATATATATATATATATATATATATATATATATATATATATATATATATATAATGTGTGTATATATGTATATGTGGCCCTCGTTTTACAACGGTTCAATTTACACCGTTTCAGAATAACAACCTTTTTTTTCCAGTCATGTGACTGCTATTGAAAAGCATTGAGAAGCAGTGCATTTATTAAAATAGCCAGTAGGTGGAGCTGTCCGCTTGTGTTGCAGCAAAGCCAAGCGAGCAGACATTAATCAGTTTAACCAGACCTGAGCTATCGAGCAGATTTCAAAGGAACAAGATCTTCTTGTCTATAAATCAGTCCAGATTGGAATGCATAGAAAGAACTGTTTGCAGAAAAATGCAAGTGAAGTCTGTGTTGTGTGATTATTTTATTAGGTTTATAATGCTGTTTAGCAAATGTTTTTGTTCATTTAACTTAGTTTAATTATATATTCTGTGTTGTGTGATATTTTATTAGGTTTAGCATTTAAAGTCTTCATTTCAAAGCTCTAAAAATAAATGTATTAGGTGTTACTTATGACAATTATCTCCCTCACTTCCCATTGACTTACATTATAAACTGGGTTTCAATTAACAATGGTTTCGATTTACAACCATTCCTTCTGGAACCTAACCCCGGCGTAAAATGAGGGCTACCTGTGTGTGTGTGTGTGTGTGTGTGTGTGTATATATATATATATATATATATATATATATATATATATATATATATATATATATATATATATATATATATATATATATGTATATATGTATGTATGTGTGTATATATGTGTGTGTATATATATATATATATATATATATATATATATATATATATAATGTATGTGCCACTTGACAGAGAAGGACATGCTGGAATATGTTTTATTTGCTTTCATTTTTAATATGCTCCATATATTTACTGGATTGCAAATACCTTCCCTGGTACTGAGTGGACTATAAGTTTCTTTATTATGTCACTTATGGGCAGTTTTATACATGTGTAACAGCGCCATCTAATGGTCAGAGCATTGTTATCCACTGCTAAAGAATATCGATACTATACTGCATAACTTTCTACTCAAGGTTTGTTGTGAACATTTAATTCATGTGCCTGAACTATCATTTCTCTTGTAAGGTGTATCCAGTCCACGGATCATCCATTACTTGTGGGATATTCTCATTCCCAACAGGAAGTTGCAAGAGGACACCCACAGCAGAGCTGTAATATAGCTCATCCCCTAACTGTCGTAGCCAGTCATTCTCTTGCAACTCTCAACAAGCAAGGACGTTGTAGGAGAGAGTGGTTAAATAGCTTGGCCTCAGTTAGCAACTCTGAGGTACATCAGATTTCAGTCGGACAACATCACGACTGTAGCTTACATCAACCATCAAGGGGGAACGAGAAGTTCCCTAGAGATGTTAGAAGTTTCAAAAATAATTCGCTGGGCAGAGATTCACTCTTGCCACCTATCAGCTATCCATATCCCAGGTCTAGAGCACTGGGAGGCGGATTTTCTAAGTCGTCAGACTTTTCATCCGGGAGAGTGTGAACTCCATCCGGAGGTATTTGCACAACTGATTCATTGTTGGGGCAAACCAGAACTGGATCTCATGGCGTCTCGCCAGAACGCCAAGCTTCCGTGTTACGGATCCAGGTCCAGGGATCCCAAGGCGACACTGATAGATGCTCTAGCAGCGCCCTGGTCTTTCAACCTGGCTTATGTGTTTCCACCATTTCCTCTGCTCCCTCGACTGATTGCCAAGATCAAGCAGGAGAGAGCATCGGTGATTCTGATAGCACCTGCGTGGTCACGCAGGACCTGGTATGCAGATCTAGTGGACATGTCATCCTTTCCACCATGGTCTCTGCCTCTGAAACAGGACCTTCTACTTCAGGGTCCTTTCAACCATCCAAATCTAATTTCTCTGAGGCTGACTGCCTGGAGATTGAACGCTTGATTTTATCAAAGCGTGGCTTCTCCGAGTCAGTTATTGATACCTTAAGACAGGCACGAAAGCCTGTCACCAGGAAAATTTACCATAAGGTATGGCGTAGATATCTTTATTGGTGTGAATCCAAGGGTTACTCGTGGAGTAAGGTCAGGATTGCTAGGATATTACCTTTTCTCCAAGAAGGTTTGGAAAAAGGATTCTCAGCTAGTTAAGCGTCTGGCAGATGTTCCAGACGTTCAAGCATTTTGTCAGGCTTTAGTTAGAATCAAGCCTGTGTTTAAATCTGTTGCTCCACCATGGAGCTTAAACTTGGTTCTTAAGGTTCTTCAAGGAGTTCCGTTTGAACTCATCCATAGATATCAAGCTTTTATCTTGGAAAGTTCTTTTTGGTAGCTATTTCCTCGGCTCGTAGAGTCTCTGAGCTATCTGCCTTACAATGTGATTCTCCTTATCTGATTTTTCATACGGATAAGGTAGTCCTGCGTACCAAACCTGGGTTCTTACCTAAGGTGGTATCTAACAAGAATATCAATCAAGAGATTGTTGTTCCATCCTTGTGTTACACAATCTGGACGTGGTCCGTGCTTTAAAGTTTTACTTACAAGCTACTAAAGATTTTCGTCAAACATCTGCTTTGTTGTCTACTCTGGACAGAGGAGAGGTCAAAAGGCTTCGGCAACCTCTTTTTCTTTTTGACTAAGAAGCTTAATCCGCTTAGCCTATGAGACTGCTGGACAGCAGCCTCCTGAAAGGATTACAGCTCATTCCACTAGAGCTGTGGCTTCCACTTGGGCCTTTAAAAATGAGGCTTCTTTTGATCAGATTTGCAAGGCGGCGACTTGGTCTTCGCTTCATATTTTTTCAAAAGTTTACAAATTTGATACTTTTGCTTCTTCGGAGGCTATATTTGGGGGCGAGGTTTTACGGGCAGTGGTTCCTTCCATTTAAGTTCCTGTCTTGTCCCTCCCTTCATCCGTGTACTTTAGCTTTGGTATTGGTATCCCACAAGTAATGGATGATCCACTGCACCCTATGGCTCCTCCTTTCTCGGCTTGTTTTCGGTCGAATGACTGGCTATGACAGTTAGGGGAGGAGCTATATTACAGCTCTGCTGTGGGTGTCCTCTTGCAACTTCCTGTTGGGAAAGAGAATATCCCACAAGTAATGGATGATCCGTGGACTGGATACACCACAAGAGAAATAAATTTATCAGGTAAGCATAAATTGTTTTGTTTTTCTATGCCGATGAAAGGGGAAAATAAAATATTTTAAATAAAAAAATCATCAATTATTGCAGCTTTAGTGAAATGTTTTGCGAATTTGTAAAATGTATCAGAATGCAACAAATAATGTTCTATTTGTGACAGCAATTAGCAGGCAGATTGATTTTATGTATTGCTGACCCCTAAGAGCAAAGAAAAAGTAATTTAGCTCTGTGTACTTCAGGGAAACTATGTAGCTTTACATACCACTTAAAGATCAAATTTTCCATTTTCACAAATCATATACTGTATGTTTGCTTATGCAAGTGCATCTACAGGCTGCCATTGGTGGTATGGTAGTTGTTAACTGAGTTCCCAGGAACACCTGGGCTTGGACTCTTATCAGCATCTATTAATAAATAGATGCTATGTCCAGCTTATATGTGCTATATAGTATATGTGATTTGTGTCACTTAAAATTATATAGTTTCCCTGAAGTACACAGAGCTAAATTTCTTTTGATTTGCTCCATATCGGTAAGTTTCTGGCCGATACTGATATTTCAGAAAGTCCAAATATCGGCTCTAAAAATCGGCCGCTCCAATATATCGGTCTACTCTATCCCTAGTCTGTATGATATTCTTTATATTTGATTAACACATTTTTATATATGAACACTTTATCACATTATCATTGTGACATTTTGTATTGTATACTATTCTACAGCTAGCTCCCAGTAGTGCATTGTTTCTCCTGAGCCTACCTAGGTATACTTTTCAACAAAGGCTACCTAAAGAACAAAGCAAACTAGATAATAGAATTCAATTGGAAAGTTGTTTAAAATTGTATGCTCTGAGTCATGGAAGAAAAGTTTTTGTTGGGTTTCCGTTTCATGTCTTTCAAAAAAAAAAGTTCACCTGCGATTTATTTAAAATGGGCAGTTTGGTTGCCTTCTTAAGGAAGCTTCGGTTTCTTTAACCTCTTCTGAAGACACAGTGTGCAAACAATAGCTATATGTAATATAGCAATGTTAACGTCCTTTCATTTATCAAGTCTCTAACATTGCTATATTTCCATGCATACATTGTTTGCACGCTTTATATGCCCATAATTGTGCTGAAGACACATGCATGTACCTAAGGATTTTGTCGTTTGTTTTTTGTACGCTGTAATTAAATCACAGAAGTTTTAATGTTGACTTCCATGTCCCTTTAATACAGGACTCTACAAACTCATGAGCCAGGGAACCACTGGCTCCAAGAATTTAACCCCTGGCTCCTAGCTTTTTGACTTTTTCTCCATATATCTATAAACAAATACCACTGTATGGCTCCTAAATTTTACACAGATTTGTAAACCCCTGGTTTAATAAATGTTGCCTCTTGTAAGAGCATTTCATGAAATGCCCTTTCTGAGCTCCTTTAGGAAATCTGTGCTATTTTCAGTCTGATGCCTACAACTAAGTACATTGAACAACAATGCCTACTGAGGGCTTAAAGGGACAGTAAAGATAAAACAATTAAACCCCTTATATTGATTATGGTTCCCGTAAAGTATTAATATTGTTTGTTTAAATCATAAGCAGTTTCTCAGTGCTTAAAAGGAAATGTTGCATTGCTTCATTTTACACAAATGGCAAATTCTGTGCGCTGTAAATTAAACGGCTGCTTTAGGCTGTAGGTTAGGTAGGAAAAGCACGATTTACATAAAGCACAAGGTGTTTTAATGTCCTTTTTTTTAAATAAAATGTTTACCTTTTTAACTTAAGTTCCTGTAAGACTCCCCTGGCCAACTCCAAACTTTTTGAAACACAAAACCTTTCCTTTCGTGATTCAGATTGAGCATACCTGTCATGAAGACCTCATGATTTTAGGATGTCAGGTGTTTAATTTTTGTTCTTTCTTTGCTTTTTCTTCTTTGCTATTTACAACTCTGTACCAGAACTATCTAAAAAGTCAAAATTATGGGGCAACTGGTTTTTACTACCTACATCTGGTTCAACAAGATACAGGGAATTCATTCTTTTTACTACAGTGATTTTTATGACTCAAAGATGTCAACCCATGGTGACAGAAAGCAACCTGAGGTCGATCAGAAGTAAGCTTAAGCTATGAGTGCGGCCGTTGGCCGAAATGCGTCAGATGACTCGTGACGCACCTCTACACGCATGGTGTGGATCTTACAAGTCTTTGGACGACAGCAATGGTTTAATGTCTAACGATGAAATAAAAGTTGTTTTATGGCACAGCAAACCCAGTGAGATTGTTACTTGTGGAGCTTATATATTCGAGCCTGGACACCGGGTTAGTGGAAAAAGTGGAACGGCAGTCTGAGGAGCGGTGTTTGTGCTCGAAATTTGAGAGGTAATAGATGCCGCAGAGGGGTAAAGCGTCACAGCTCACTACTAGTTGGTTGTTCCTTAAGGAGCATAGAATCCTTCAATGGACACGCTGATGATAAAGCTTCCCTGTGGATCGGATCAAGAAGCACTTGAAGGTAATTGGCTACATTCCAACTTACTCACTTAAAGGGACACTGAACCCAATTTTTTTCTTTAATGGTTCAGATAGAGCATGACATTTTAAGCAACTTTCTAATTTACTCATATTATCACATTTTCTTTATTCTCTTGGTATCTTTATTTGAAATGCAAGAATGTAAGTTTAAATGCCGGCCCATTTCCTTGCTGATTGGTGGATAAATTATTCCACCAATAAAAAAGCGCTGTCCAGGGTCCTGAACCAAGAAAAAAAGCTTATGTCTTTTTCAAATAAAGATAGCAAGAGAACGAAGAAAAATTGATAATAGGAGTAAATTAGAAAGTTGCTTAAAATTGCATGCTCTATCTGAATCACAAAAGAAAAAATTTGGGTTCAGTGTCCCTTTAACGTTCCTTTTTATATTCTATATTTTATATATGACACTATTGGAGATGGCTTTGGAATTTTGCTTTGCGCATAGGGTATCTTTGTGAATCTAGTCGATCAGAAGTGACGCACTAGAATATCTTAAATGTTTTAATCACATGTTGCTGGGTGACCAAATGTGACAGACCGTATATGTACTGGATATAAATAACAAAAAATTATAAGTTAATCTATAACTTCAGCCAGGGTTTGCACTGTCATTTATGGTGTGTCATATAAAAGGGGTGACTACCTTCCTTGCCCACTCTGGTAGGGGCCTTATCAGAAACTTAATCTCAAGAAGAAAAAAATGTATTTAATTGTGGTTTCAGCAATATGTGTCTTTCACATGGGAAGCTAGAAACAGCGTGTGTGACCATTATTCATTCTATTTCCCTGGTGCAGAGGCTATTCGTATTATCCTTTTTGCTTTAAAAACTATTGCTGTGTGTATTTATTTCCTTTTTAATTTAAATGCACTGTGACTGATTCCATTTTGTTCATAACAAATGTTTTTACCTTTTTCTGATATTTGAACTGTTACCTAAGAGACTAGTATAATAGTATTGTGGTGTTTAGATTGATTTGTGCTAAATTTGTGTTTTGAGATTTTTAATCTTAGTCTGGGGTTTTCCTTAGAATTTCCCATATAATAATCTTAAAGTGGTGGCAGCAGAAATAGTTTTATTTGGGTGTCTTTAAAGGGGCAAGTGTGAGCATTTTCTTTCCTAAGATATGGAGAGTCCACAACGTCATTCCAATTACTAGTGGGAATATCACTCCTGGCCAGCAGGAGGAGGCAAAGAGCACCACAGCAAAGCTGTTAAGTCACTCCCCTACCCTTAATCCCCAGTCATTCTCTTTGCCTCTGTCAATGGAGGAGGGGAAGTTTGGTGTCTGAAGAAATGAATTCCTTTTTCTGGTTCTATTCCTTGCAAGCAAGGATTTGGGTTTAGCTGAGTCCACGTCAATCTCTTCAGTAGAGTAGTGGTGGCTTTTAAGCAGTTAGGAAGTTGTGAGGTAGTCCTTGCTTTGTTTCCTAACACATTGCTGCCCATGGTACAGAAAGCCAGAGTTGGTTACTCTGTTCTTTCTTTTTCTACAGAGCTCTGTAAGGAGTATGTGTCATTTCACGCCTTGTGAGCTGTCTTCCTGCCGGACAGCTAGACTGCAGGTAAGTGCTTTTGTCTTCTAGGTCTTGGAGACTTGCACATCAGAAGAATGTCATATGCAGTAGATGGGGACATTTTTAAAATCCTTAATACAGGATTTTCTTTGGCAGTGGGCAGGCAGATTATGTATGTTGAGACTAGTGGTTAATCTTCCCTTATTTGGGACGTTTTTCCTTTTTAAGCTAATTTTGTTGAAATACTTTATTAGTATGTGTGTGGCTTATGTTTTATACAGGGATTTATGTATAAACTTAAAATTTTGCAGTTGGTTTTCTTTACTTGCTTAGCTAGAACAGGCTAACTGACAGACTGCTTGAGCGTTTGCTTTGAATTTCAGTCTCTTCAGTGTCGATCTACTATGATTGTTTTAGAGGCTTCTGGCAGCCAAATTGTGTATGTGTTGCGGTAAGGCACCTCAGCCTGTCTGAGGTGTAGAGGGCCTGATTGGTGTATTTTAAAGAATTTTTTGTATAAGGTTAAGCAGCTGTGGTAAAAAATTCTTAAAGTGACAGTGTATTTAAAAAAAAATCTACAATTTGGGGAATTTTTTGTTTAGTTTTATGGACATGGACCAAGACTTTGTCTTTTGACAAATGCTTGTTGTGCCTTGAGGGACAAATTGTTTTGCCTATGCAATTCTGTGCTGCATGCTTAGCTAGAACACTTCAATTTAAAGGTAAATTGTTGCCCTCTGAGCCCAATGTCTCTCAGGATGATGCTGTTCAGGCGATGCCACAGCTTTCTCCTCAAACGTCCCAAGCCTCTATGGCGTCACATACAGTGCCCTGCAGTTCCTCTCAGCCTCCTGGAGGAGTTTATTTGCCTGCAGATTTTGCTACACAGGTATCTTCTGCGGTATCTGCTGCATTATCTGCTTTTCCTATGTTTGGGAAACGCAAGAGGAAAATTAAACATTTTTCAGATAGTAAGGGATCTGTCCCATCTGCTGCTACGCAGGTTGCCCTCCCTCATAAGTCTGATGAGGAGGATACGTCGGTAGCCTCTGAGGGTGAAATCTCAGATTCGGACAGTATATAATTCCTTCATCTGATACTGAAGAAGTAAACTTCAGATTTAAGCTTGAACAGCTTTGTATACTGTTATAGGAGGTATTGGCTACTTTGGACAACTCTGATACTTCTGTCGTTGTCAACCTTATTAAGTCTAGTAAGCTTAATAAATACTATGATGTTCCTTCCTCTGTGGAAGTGTTTTCTGTTTCAGACCGTGTGACAGAGATTTCACAGGAATGAGAGAAGCCAGGGATACCTTTCTCCCTGTTTTCCCCGTCTTTAAAAATTGTTTCATGTTGCTGATTCCATTAAAGATTCATGGCGCACGGTGCCTTAAGTAGAAGGGGCTATTTCTACTTTGGCTAAGAGAATTACGATCCGTATAGGGTATAGCTGCTCCTTTATGGATCCCATGGACAAAAAAAGCTGGAGGCTTATTTGAAATAGATGTATGTTCATCAAGGTCTTTAATGGCAACCTTTAGTTTTGTATTGCCACAGTAGCAAGTGCGGCATCTTATTGGTGCGACGCCTTGTCTGAATCAATTTTAGTAGAGACTGCGTTGGAGGAGATCCAAGATAGGATAAAGGCTCTTAAACTAGCCAATTTTATTTCTGATGCTTGCATGCAAGTTATTAGACTGGGAGCCAAGATGTCTGGCTTCACTGTCTTAGCCCATAGGGCTTTGTGGCTAAAATCTTGGTCAGCTGCTGTTACCTCCAAGTCCAAGCTTCTGGCACTTCCTTACAGGGGTAAGACCTTGTTTGGACCTGGTCTGACAGAAATAATTTCTGATCTTACGGGTGGTAAAGGGTTTTTTTATACCACAAGACAAGAACAGACCTAAAGGACGTCAAAGTATTTTCCGTTACTTTCGTAACTTCAAAAGTCTTCCTCTCCCTCTTTTAAGCAGGAACAGTCCAAATCTTCATGGAAACCCAATCAATCTTGGAATACGGGGAAGCAATCAAAGAAACACTCAACTGAGTCTGTCAGCATGAAGGGTTGGCCCCTGATCTGGTATCAGATCAAGTGGGGGGGGGGGCAGACTTTCCCTGTTTTGTCCAGCGTGGATACGAGATGTCCCAGATCTTTGGGCTGTGGGCATAGTATCTCAGGGTTACAAAATAGAATTCAAAACTTTCCCAGGGACAGATTCCACCTCATGATTATCTGCAGACCAGGTAAAAAAGAGAGGCATTCTTGAACTGCATTCATGACCTTTCCTCCCTGGGAGTGATTGTTCCAGTTCCATTAAGAGAACAGAGTCTAGGATTCTATTCAAATCTGTTCGTGGTTCCAAAAAAGAGGGAACTTTTCAACCCATTTTAGACCTAAAGTGTCAAGTTTTTAAGGGTACCATCCTTCAAAATGGAAACCATTCGTTCCATTCTTCCTTTGGTTCTAGATGGTCAGTTCATGTCGACCATAGACCTGAAGGATGCGTATCTTCAAGTTACCATCCACAGGGATCATCACAAGTTCCTGAGATTCGTCTTTCTAGACAAATACTTTCAGTTTGTGGCTCTTCCATTTGGCCTTGCCACAGCTCCCAGAATTTTCACAAAGGTTCTGGGGGCTCTCTTGGCAGTGATCAGCTCTCAGGGATTTGCAGTGACGCCTTATATGGACGACATATTGGTTCAGGTGGCATCATTTCAACAAGCAAACTCTCATACAGAGATCCTGTTGTCTTTTCTACGTTCCCACGGATGGAAAGTGAATCTGGAGAAGAGTTCCCTTGTTCAAGCTACAAGGGTGGTTTTCTTAGGAACCATAATAGATTCCCTCTCTATGAAAATTTTTCTGACAGAGGTCAGAAAATCCAAGATTTTTGCCTTTCTTCAATCTACTGTTCGGCCGTCAGTAGCTCAATGTATGGAGGTAATTGGTCTGATGGTCGCTTCCATGGACATAATTCCGTTTGCTTGATTCCATTTGAGATCTCTGCAGTTGTGCATGCTCAGACAATGGAACGGAGACCATTCGACAAGGGACTCTCTCCTGTGGTGGCTTGCTCAGGAGCATTTGTCTCAGGGCACATACTTCCGGAGACCTTCCTGGGTGATGGTGACCACGGACGCCAGCCTGCTAGGCTATGGAGCAATCTGGGACTCGTTAAATGCGCAGGGACTATGAACTTAGGAGGAGTCTGCTCTTCCAATAAACATCTTGGAGTTGAGAACGATGTATAATGCTCTGATGGCTTGGCCTCAATTGTCTTTTTTTAGCCCAGTTTAACAGGTTTCAGTCGGACAACATCACCTCAGTGGCTTACATCAACCACCAGGGAGGAACTCGGAGTACCTTAGCCATGAAGGAGGTGGATCGGATTATTCAGTGGGCGCAAGCTCACAATTGTCTATCTGGGAAGCGGATTTCCTGAGCACGCAGACATTTCTCCCCGGGGAGTGGGCTCTTCATCCGGAGGTGTTCTCCAGGTTAACCCTCAAGTGGGGGGTGCCGGAGTTGGATCGGATCTGATGGCGTCTCGGCAGACCGCCAAGCTTCCAAGGTATGGTTCAAGGTAAAGAGATCTGCTGGCCGCTCTGATAGATTCTCTGGCGATTGCTTGGGTTTTCAGTCTAGCATACCTGTTTCCTCCGTTGGCGCTCCTTCCACGAGTCATTGCTCGTATCAAACAAGAGAGTGTGTCAGTAATTCTAATAGCTCCTGCATGGCCTTGCAGGATCTGGAATGCAGACCTAGTAAAGATGTCATCTCTGCCACCTTGGGGGTAGCCTCTGAGGAAGGACCTTCTAAGTCAGGGTCCATGCCTCCATCCAAATCTCCTTTCTCTGAAGCGGACTGCTTGGAGATTGAATTCTTAATTCTGGCTAAGTGCGGGTTTTCTGAGTCGTCATTGAGACCATGCTACAGTCTTGCAACCCTGTTACTTGTAAAATTTACCATAAGGTATGGCATAAATACCTTTTTATTGGTGTGAATCCAAAGGCTACTCTTGGAATAGGGTCAGGATTCCTAGGATTTTGTCTTTTCTCCAGGAAGGTCTGGAGAAAGGGTTGCCAGTCAGTTCTCTGAAAGGTCAGATTTCTGCTTTATCTATTCTTTTACATAAGCGTCTGGCAGATGTGCTAGATGTTCAATCATTTTCTCAGGCCCTGGTCAGAATCGGGCCTGTGTTTAAACCTGTTGCTTCTCCTTGGAGCCTTAACCTTGTTCTTAAAGTTTTGCCGCAGGCTCCGTTTGAACCAATGCATTCTATAGATATTAAGTTTTTATCTTGGAAGGTTTTGTTTCTTATTGCCATTTCTTCTGCTCAGAGATTTTCGGAACTCTCAGCTTTGCAGTGTGATTACCTTATCTTTCATGCAGATAAGGCGGTTCTTCGTACTAAATTGGGGTTTCTTCCTAAAATGGTTCCTGATAAAAATATTAATCAGGAAATTGTTGTTCCTTCTCTCTGTCGCAATCCTACTTCTCATAAGGAACATCTTGCACAACTTGGATGTTGTGCGTGCTCTAAAATTATACCTACAGACGACTAAGGATTTTCGCCAGTCTTCTGCCCTGTTTTGTTTGTTTCTCAGGAAAGCGTAAGGATCAGACGGCTACCACTACTTCTCTTTCCCTCTGGTTGAGAAGTATAATTAGTTTTGCTTATGAGACTGCTGGACAGCAGCCTCCTGAGAGAATTACAGCTCATTCCACTAGGGCTGTCTCCTCTTCTTGGGCTTTCAAAAATGAAGCTTCGTTGGAACCGATTTGCAAGGCTGCAACTTGGTCCCCTCTGCATACTTTTTCTAGATTTTACAAATGTGATACTTTTGCCTCGGCTGAGGCCTCTTGGGAGAAAGGTTCTTTAAGCGGGGTGCCTTCTGTTTAGGTCTGCCTGTCTTGTTCTCCCTCCCTATTCATTCCGTGTCCTCTAACTTGGGTATCGGTTCCCACTAGTAATTGGAATGACGTTGTGGATTCTCCATATCTTAGGAAAGAAAACAAAATGTATGCATACCCGATTTCTTTCTTTCCGTATATGGAGAGTCCATGACCCCACCGTTAATTAAAGGGACACTGAACCCCCAAAAAATTGTGGATTCAAATAGAGCATGCAATTTTTTTTTTTTTTTAAATATCGTTATTTATAATCCGACAGTGCAAATAAGTTAAGCAGTTCATAATTACATTTTCATTATACCTCGCAGGGTGTCTTGAAAAGTCAAGACGAAAAAATACATAATCAAACAATGTATTAAGACTATATATATATATATATATATATATATATATATATATATATATATATATATATATATATATATATATATATATATATATATATATATATATATATATATCTATATCAGCCTTGTCTTTCTTAGACTATAATTCAGTTATAATGAAAATCAACCAACTCCTTTATTACACTGTTGGGGTATTTTTAAGCTAATTAACCAATCCACCCAAAACCAAAAAAATTTATATATGGAAATAGTAAACAGGATGAATATATGGAGGTAATGAATTACCACACTCCCAGCAAAACCAATTCTGAGTATCCAAATGGGTATATTAAATTAGGGATGCACCGAAATTTCGGCCGCAGAAAGTTTCGGCCGAAAATGGCATTTTTGTTTATTTCGGTTTTCGTTTTTCTCCAACATAGGTGTGTCCGGTCCACGGCGTCATCCTTACTTGTGGGATATTCTCTTCCCCAACAGGAAATGGCAAAGAGCCCAGCAAAGCTGGTCACATGATCCCTCCTAGGCTCCGCCTACCCCAGTCATTCTCTTTGCCGTTGTACAGGCAACATCTCCACGGAGATGGCTTAGAGTTTTTTAGTGTTTAACTGTAGTTTTTATTATTCAATCAAGAGTTTGTTATTTTAAAATAGTGCTGGTATGTACTATTTACTCAGAAACAGAAAAGAGATGAAGATTTCTGTTTGTATGAGGAAAATGATTTTAGCAACCGTCACTAAAATCCATGGCTGTTCCACACAGGACTGTTGAGAGCAATTAACTTCAGTTGGGGGAACAGGGAGCAGTCTCTTGCTGCTTGAGGTATGACACATTCTAACAAGACGATGTAATGCTGGAAGCTGTCATTTTCCCTATGGGATCCGGTAAGCCATGTTTATTACGATCGTAAATAAGGGCTTCAAAAAGGGCTTATTAAGACTGTAGACTCTTTTTGGGCTAAATCGATTCATTATTAACACATATTTAGCCTTGAGGAATCATTTTATCTGGGTATTTTGATATATAATATCGGCAGGCACTGTTTTAGACACCTTATTCTTTAGGGGCTTTCCCAAAGCATAGGCAGAGCCTCATTTTCGCGCCGGTGTTGCGCACTTGTTTTTGAGAGGCATGGCATGCAGTCGCATGTGAGAGGAGCTCTGATACTTAGAAAAGACTTTCTGAAGGCGTCATTTGGTATCGTATTCCCCTTGGGGCTTGGTTGGGTCTCAGCAAAGCAGATACCAGGGACTGTAAAGGGGTTAAAGTTAAAAACGGCTCCGGTTCCGTTATTTTAAGAGTTAAAGCTTCCAAATTTGGTGTGCAATACTTTTAAGGCTTTAAGACACTGTGGTGAAAATTTGGTGAATTTTGAACAATTCCTTCATGTTTTTTCGCAATTGCAGTAATAAAGTGTGTTCAGTTTAAAATTTAAAGTGACAGTAACGGTTTTATTTTAAAACGTTTTTTTGTACTTTGTTATCAAGTTTATGCCTGTTTAACATGTCTGAACTACCAGATAGACTGTGTTCTGAATGTGGGGAAGCCAGAATTCCTATTCATTTAAATAAATGTGATTTATGTGACAATGACAATGATGCCCAAGATGATTCCTCAAGTGAGGGGAGTAAGCATGGTACTGCATCATTCCCTCCTTCGTCTACACGAGTCTTGCCCACTCAGGAGGCCCCTAGTACATCTAGCGCGCCAATACTCCTTACTATGCAACAATTAACGGCTGTAATGGATAATTCTGTCAAAAACATTTTAGCCAAAATGAACCCTTATCAGCGTAAGCGCGACTGCTCTGTTTTAGATACTGAAGAGCATGACGACGCTGATAATAATATTTCTGAAGGGCCCCTAACCCAGTCTGATGGGGCCAGGGAGGTTTTGTCTGAGGGAGAAATTACTGATTCAGGGAACATTTCTCAACAAGCTGAACCTGATGTGATTGCATTTAAATTTAAGTTGGAACATCTCCGCATTCTGCTTAAGGAGGTATTATCCACTCTGGATGATTGTGACAAGTTGGTCATCCCAGAGAAACTATGTAAAATGGACAAGTTCCTAGAGGTGCCGGGGCTCCCAGAAGCTTTTCCTATACCCAAGCGGGTGGCGGACATTGTTAATAAAGAATGGGAAAGGCCCGGTATTCCTTTCGTCCCTCCCCCCATATTTAAAAAATTGTTTCCTATGGTCGACCCCAGAAAGGACTTATGGCAGACAGTCCCCAAGGTCGAGGGAGCGGTTTCCACTTTAAACAAACGCACCACTATACCCATAGAGGATAGTTGTGCTTTCAAAGATCCTATGGATAAAAAATTAGAAGGTTTGCTTAAAAAGATGTTTGTTCAGCAGGGTTACCTTCTACAACCAATTTCATGCATTGTCCCTGTCGCTACAGCCGCATGTTTCTGGTTCGATGAGCTGATAAAGGCGGTCGATAGGGATTCTTCTCCTTATGAGGAGATTATGGACAGAATCAATGCTCTTAAATTGGCTAATTCTTTCACCCTAGACGCCACTTTGCAATTGGCTAGGTTAGCGGCTAAGAATTCTGGGTTTGCTATTGTGGCGCGCAGAGCGCTTTGGTTGAAATCTTGGTCGGCTGATGCGTCTTCCAAGAACAAGCTACTTAACATTCCTTTCAAGGGGAAAACGCTGTTTGGCCCTGACTTGAAAGAGATTATCTCTGATATCACTGGGGGTAAGGGCCACGCCCTTCCTCAGGATCGGCCTTTCAAGGCAAAAAATAAACCTAATTTTCGTCCCTTTCGTAGAAACGGACCAGCCCAAAGTGCTACGTCCTCTAAGCAAGAGGGTAATACTTCTCAAGCCAAGCCAGCTTGGAGACCAATGCAAGGCTGGAACAAGGGTAAGCAGGCCAAGAAACCTGCCACTGCTACCAAGACAGCATGAAATGTTGGCCCCCGATCCGGGACCGGATCTGGTGGGGGGCAGACTCTCTCTCTTCGCTCAGGCTTGGGCAAGAGATGTTCTGGATCCTTGGGCGCTAGAAATAGTCTACCAAGGTTATCTTCTGGAATTCAAGGGACTTCCCCCAAGGGGGAGGTTCCACAGGTCTCAGTTGTCTTCAGACCACATAAAAAGACAGGCATTCTTACATTGTGTAGAAGACCTGTTAAAAATGGGAGTGATTCATCCTGTTCCATTAAGAGAACAAGGGATGGGATTCTACTCCAATCTGTTCATAGTTCCCAAAAAAGAGGGAACGTTCAGACCAATCTTAGATCTCAAGATCTTAAACAAGTTTCTCAAGGTTCCATCGTTCAAGATGGAAACCATTCGAACTATTCTTCCTTCCATCCAGGAAGGTCAATTCATGACCACGGTGGATTTAAAGGATGCGTATCTACATATTCCTATCCACAAGGAACATCATCGGTTCCTGAGGTTCGCATTCCTGGACAAACATTACCAGTTCGTGGCGCTTCCTTTCGGATTAGCCACTGCTCCAAGGATTTTCACAAAGGTACTAGGGTCCCTTCTAGCTGTGCTAAGACCAAGGGGCATTGCTGTAGTACCTTACTTGGACGACATTCTAATTCAAGCGTCGTCCCTTCCTCAAGCAAAGGCTCACACGGACATTGTCCTGGCCTTTCTCAGATCTCACGGATGGAAAGTGAACGTGGAAAGGAGTTCTCTATCTCCGTCAACAAGGGTTCCCTTCTTGGGAACAATAATAGACTCCTTAGAAATGAGGATTTTTCTGACAGAGGCCAGAAAAACAAAACTTCTAGACTCTTGTCGGATACTTCATTCCGTTCCTCTTCCTTCCATAGCTCAGTGCATGGAAGTGATCGGGTTGATGGTAGCGGCAATGGACATAGTTCCTTTGGCGCGCATTCATCTAAGACCATTACAACTGTGCATGCTCAGTCAGTGGAATGGGGACTATACAGACTTGTCTCCGAAGATACAAGTAAATCAGAGGACCAGAGACTCACTCCGTTGGTGGCTGTCCCTGGACAACCTGTCACGAGGGATGACATTCCGCAGACCAGAGTGGGTCATTGTCACGACCGACGCCAGTCTGATGGGCTGGGGCGCGGTCTGGGGATCCCTGAAAGCTCAGGGTCTTTGGTCTCGGGAAGAATCTCTGTTACCGATAAATATTCTGGAACTGAGGGCGATATTCAATGCTCTCAAGGCTTGGCCTCAGCTAGCGAGGGCCAAGTTCATACGGTTTCAATCAGACAACATGACAACTGTTGCGTACATCAACCATCAGGGGGGAACAAGGAGTTCCCTGGCGATGGAAGAAGTGACCAAAATCATTCTATGGGCGGAGTCTCACTCCTGCCACCTGTCTGCTATCCACATCCCAGGAGTGGAAAATTGGGAAGCGGATTTTCTGAGTCGTCAGACATTGCATCCGGGGGAGTGGGAACTCCATCCGGAAATCTTTGCCCAAGTCACTCAGCTGTGGGGCATTCCAGACATGGATCTGATGGCCTCTCGTCAGAACTGCAAAGTTCCTTGCTACGGGTCCAGATCCAGGGATCCCAAGGCGGCTCTAGTGGATGCACTAGTAGCACCTTGGACCTTCAAACTAGCTTATGTGTTCCCGCCGTTTCCTCTCATCCCCAGGCTGGTAGCCAGGATCAATCAGGAGAGGGCGTCGGTGATCTTGATAGCTCCTGCGTGGCCACGCAGGACTTGGTATGCAGATCTGGTGAATATGTCATCGGCTCCACCTTGGAAGCTACCTTTGAGACGAGACCTTCTTGTTCAGGGTCCGTTTGAACATCCGAATCTGGTTTCACTCCAGCTGACTGCTTGGAGATTGAACGCTTGATCTTATCGAAGCGAGGGTTCTCAGATTCTGTTATCGATACTCTTGTTCAGGCCAGAAAGCCTGTAACTAGAAAGATTTACCACAAAATTTGGAAAAAATATATCTGTTGGTGTGAATCTAAAGGATTCCCTTGGGACAAGGTTAAGATTCCTAGGATTCTATCCTTCCTTCAAGAAGGATTGGAAAAAGGATTATCTGCAAGTTCCCTGAAGGGACAGATTTCTGCCTTGTCTGTGTTACTTCACAAAAAGCTGGCCGCTGTGCCAGATGTTCAAGCCTTTGTTCAGGCTCTGGTTAGAATTAAGCCTGTTTACAAACCTTTGACTCCTCCTTGGAGTCTCAATTTAGTTCTTTCAGTTCTTCAGGGGGTTCCGTTTGAACCCTTACATTCCGTTGATATTAAGTTATTATCTTGGAAAGTTTTGTTTTTAGTTGCAATTTCTTCTGCTAGAAGAGTTTCAGAATTATCTGCTCTGCAGTGTTCTCCTCCTTATCTGGTGTTCCATGCAGATAAGGTGGTTTTACGTACTAAACCTGGTTTTCTTCCAAAAGTTGTTTCTAACAAAAACATTAACCAGGAGATTATCGTACCTTCTCTGTGTCCGAAACCAGTTTCAAAGAAGGAACGTTTGTTGCACAATTTGGATGATGTTCGCGCTCTAAAATTCTATTTAGATGCTACAAAGGATTTTAGACAAACATCTTCCTTGTTTGTTGTTTATTCCGGTAAAAGGAGAGGTCAAAAAGCAACTTCTACCTCTCTCTCTTTTTGGATTAAAAGCATCATCAGATTGGCTTACGAGACTGCCGGGCGGCAGCCTCCCGAAAGAATCACAGCTCATTCCACTAGGGCTGTGGCTTCCACATGGGCCTTCAAGAACGAGGCTTCTGTTGATCAGATATGTAGGGCAGCGACTTGGTCTTCACTGCACACTTTTACCAAATTTTACAAGTTTGATACTTTTGCTTCTTCTGAGGCTATTTTTGGGAGAAAGGTTTTGCAAGCCGTGGTGCCTTCCATTTAGGTGACCTGATTTGCTCCCTCCCTTCATCCGTGTCCTAAAGCTTTGGTATTGGTTCCCACAAGTAAGGATGACGCCGTGGACCGGACACACCTCTGTTGGAGAAAACAGAATTTATGTTTACCTGATAAATTACTTTCTCCAACGGTGTGTCCGGTCCACGGCCCGCCCTGGTTTTTTAATCAGGTCTGATAATTTATTTTCTTTAACTACAGTCACCACGGTACCATATGGTTTCTCCTATGCAAATATTCCTCCTTAACGTCGGTCGAATGACTGGGGTAGGCGGAGCCTAGGAGGGATCATGTGACCAGCTTTGCTGGGCTCTTTGCCATTTCCTGTTGGGGAAGAGAATATCCCACAAGTAAGGATGACGCCGTGGACCGGACACACCGTTGGAGAAAGTAATTTATCAGGTAAACATAAATTCTGTTTTTTGGCCTTTTATTTTCGGCAAAATTATTGTGTAGCATATTTCAAATTTGATGCCAGCTTAGAGCTGCTGTTTGCGTTAATTACTTGACTTAATGTTTTGCATATAATAAAAGTTTTCTAAGACTATACTTTTTTGCCAATTGGTAAAAAAAAAAAAAAAAGGTTAAATCTGATTCTGTTACACAGAACTAAATAAAGAATAATACTAGCGATGCACCAAAATTTGGGCCGCCGAAAATGTGCAATTCCAATTTCGGCCCAAAGAGGACCAATATGGCTAAAAATGTACAGTACTCCCCTGTTCTATTGAGTTAAATGCCTATCATTAGCATAAGTACCATGACATGATGATATTTGAAACCAGGAGTGCCCTTTTTTTTTTTTTTTTTTTTTTTTTTTTTTTTTTTTTTTTTTAGAAGAAACAAGAAGAAAAGTTCTGAATACAGTTTTCAAAGGAGGATAGGTAACATGTTTATAAACACTTGATATTATCATCACAGCCCTAAGCACACACAGTGAATATGTTTAAGCCTTATACACAGTGCTCATACATCAGACTCTTGTGCGTAGACATTCTATTCGCCTGAGGCAAATATGCATGCACACTATATATGCATAAGCCCCAAGCTCGCACACAGTTGGTACAAATTAGCACCCACCAGACAGTGTATACAAAAATGCACAGTAACTTTCTATAACCACCTTGCATGTAAGGTCATAGCTAAGTCTGGTGATAGGTGACAGGCAGACTTCATTTGGGGTTCCGGACATATAATCTGACTGGTCAGTGTGAGACCCAAACCAGGAACTAGGCGGAGATATGATAAGAGACGATTAGGTGCAGCCACGCCTATCGCACGGATAACTACACCTAAAAACCAAAACACATTTCCACCTCATATTGTTGTCTGGCTATAACCACGCTCTCCCTTGTAGAGCTCCACCAGTTTCACTGCAGATCACGCCCTACGGTGCGTGACCACGCCCATTTGTTGGAGCTTTCCCACCTACAAGCTCTCTCAGCTACACACACACACTGTAGTTAAAAAAAAAAAAAAAAAATCGTTTCGGTTTTTGGCCAGTGGCATCCTGAATTTTCGGTATCGGTTTCGGTCCAGAGTTTTCATTTCGGTGCATCCCTATATTAAATGATCAATTTCGTTAGTTGGGAAGGTTTTAATAAATAGTGTAAATCAAATGGCAAAAAGTCCCACACAATGCAAATCAAAACTTGGCGACCTTTTTCTAGCCGACTTACCGCGTTCGATCATATGCGGGTGTTTCTTTGATGCTGATCCGTTTCCGGTCTGACCTCAGGACACAGGGCTCTATCGGTTCTTCAACCGTCAAGACTTTCTCTTGTTAATCCGTGATGCCGTATCGCTTGTAGCGCCCTGGAACTCCTCGATCAATCAGCTGTACATCACCATGTCCGTCACGCCCCTTCTGATGCGTGCGGCTTGTGTGTTGGGTCATAGGCTCCAGACTTCACAACCAGGTGTGAGTATAGGCGTCCAATCCAAAGATGAGGGGGGAAGAGGCACTCCACCAGGGGAATACCTGCATCCGTGCTCACTGCAAGGGAATCCAATTAACTCTTGCTGCACAATAAGGAGACAGGAGCACCGGCTGATGTGAGATACAGCGTTTATTCAAAAAATAACGCTGTACGCAAAAAGGTTACAGTTCATAGGTAGTAAAACCAATTATTACTGCAAGAGACACTGGCAGCAGCTGTTTGCCCAAGTTAATGGTAGGAGGAAAGAAAACAGCTGACGCGTTTTGGCTTTTCAGCCGTAATCTTAGCTGATAATAAAAGTAAAAACAAGCGCCCTTTTTCAAGGGCCATCCCTCATCCCATTGGACAACCAATAGAGCCAATCCCTGCTCTTGGGGAAATTTACAAGCATGTGTGTAGAAAAGAACATAAACATAGATGGCGCATTCATGCTGTGAATTTCTTAACTTTACATATTACCTATACATCTGAAAATACAATCTAAGCTTCTGCATTTACAGCTGGACGCATACACGCATGTGCCCTTTCGCTACCAAAACATATATAGTATGATGTGGTGCATATACTACGAGACAAGAATATTTCATGTACAGGCAAACTCCCCGGATTCTAGTGCTGCAAAGGGGCTGCCCATTATCTAGATGTCCAATATACATAGCAGGTCCCTGATAGAGGTGTCATTCTGGCAAGACTGGGTGACATATACTGGTAATTATTCACAAGTTATCAAGTCGCTTAACTAAATGTATACTGCCTGTGTGCAGGGGATCTGGTATGGAGCATAGATGAATCTACTTTACTGGGGCAGGGAAATCTTATAGGGTTGGTACTTAGTATGCTCTATTAATCGATTCATTCAATTATTATTCACATGTTATTTACAAATGGGGGATGGGCTGTACTGTGTAAACGGGCAGGTAGGATTCCTTAACATTTCACAACCTGATGCTGGGTACACTTCACTACTTGTATAGTACTTACACGGACAGTGAGCAATTGCTGAGTAGTTAAGGTGGCAATTATACTGATAATGACCATCTGCACACTCCTAGTTGGGACAACTCATGATTACAGATTATGGTAATTATTACTAATATGCTCCCTTTTTATTGGCCACTTAATGCCAATAGTTTATTAAATCAAAGGCTGAATTTAATCCTGAAGGTTTTCTGGTCTTTAGCTTAAAGATCCAGAACACCTGTCTACCCAGTGCCTTTTCCCTGTCCCCCCCCCCTCGTGGGGGAACAGGAACACTTTCAATGGCCTTCCATCTAAAGCTCTCTGCACTTTTGTCGTGTTTCAGCGCAAAATGTTGCACTAAAGGAGTGCTTGATTTGCCATTCCTGATTGTGGAGAGATGTTCCCTTATGCGGGATCTTATCTCCCTTGTGGTCAACCCTACATACTGAATCTTACATAAAACGCATGTTATTAGATACACAACATATTTGGATCTGCACGTAATGCATGTTTTTATTGCAAATTGCTGTCCTGTGACTGTTGACTGAAAAAATTTGCCACAGTCTACTTTTTCACATGCTACACAGTCTCTGTAGTTGCATCTGTGCATGCCCTTTACCAGTAGCCAAGCTGACCCGCTTGGTTCATCCGTTTTCAATTTGGTAGGTGCCACAATATTCCCAATGGTCTTGTTTTTTCTGTAGGAAAAATGGCAACCCTTTTTGGATATCCCTACCAAATCATCATCTGCTGAGAGCATATAACGCTTCCTGATGATGTTGCAAATTTGTGGATATTCCACTGAGTAATCGGTAATAAAGAAGTGGGCCCGGTCACAAGGTTTTTCCTCTCTCTCTTTCTTTCCCTTAGGTAGTAAAAGGGATGCTCTGTCCATGATTTTGACAGAGTCCCTGGCATTTTTAATGATGCCATGACCATAACCCCTATTTCTGAGCCTAGTGGTCAGATCCCTATTCTCCTTTTCATAGTGTTCCTGTTGGCTACAGTTCCTTTTTACCGTCATGTATTGGCCTTTTGCCACTGCTCTGAAGACATTCTGTGGGTGGCAGCTTTTGGCGTGTAACAATGTGTTACCTGTTATTGGTTTTCGATAAATGGTAGAGGTTATTTTTTCCCCTATTATGATATGCTCTCAGCACATGATGATTTGGTAGGGATATCCAAAAAGGGTTGCCATTTTTCCTACAGAAAAAACAAGACCATTGGGAATATTGTGGCACCTACCAAATTGAAAACGGATGAACCAAGCGGGTCAGCTTGGCTACTGGTAAAGGGCATGCACAGATGCAACTACAGAGACTGTGTAGCATGTGAAAAAGTAGACTGTGGCAAATTTTTTCAGTCAACAGTCACAGGACAGCAATTTGCAATAAAAACATGCATTACGTGCAGATCCAAATATGTTGTGTATCTAATAACATGCGTTTTAAGTAAGATTCAGTATGTAGGGTTGACCACAAGGGAGATAAGATCCCGCATAAGGGAACATCTCTCCACAATCAGGAATGGCAAATCAAGCACTCCTTTAGTGCAACATTTTGCGCTGAAACACGACAAAAGTGCAGAGAGCTTTAGATGGAAGGCCATTGAAAGTGTTCCTGTTCCCCCACGAGGGGGGGGGGGGACAGGGAAAAGGCACTGGGTAGACAGGTGTTCTGGATCTTTAAGCTAAAGACCAGAACACCTTCAGGATTAAATTCAGCCTTTGATTTAATAAACTATTGGCATTAAGTGGCCAATAAAAAGGGAGCATATTAGTAATAATTACCATAATCTGTAATCATGAGTTGTCCCAACTAGGAGTGTGCAGATGGTCATTATCAGTATAATTGCCACCTTAACTACTCAGCAATTGCTCACTGTCCGTGTAAGTACTATACAAGTAGTGAAGTGTACCCAGCATCAGGTTGTGAAATGTTAAGGAACCCTACCTGCCCATTTACACAGTACTGTTTATACAGCACAGCACATCCCCCATTTGTAAATAACATGTGAATAATAATTGAATGAATCGATTAATAGAGCATACTAAGTACCAACCCTATAAGATTTCCCTGCCCCAGTAAAGTAGATTCATCTATGCTCCATACCAGATCCCCTGCACACAGGCAGTATACATTTAGTTAAGCGACTTGATAACTTGTGAATAATTACCAGTATATGTCACCCAGTCTTGCCAGAATGACACCTCTATCAGGGACCTGCTATGTATATTGGACATCTAGATAATGGGCAGCCCCTTTGCGGCACAAGAATCCGGGAGTTTGCCTCTACATGAAATATTCATGTCTCGTAGTGTATACACCACATCATACTATATATGTTTTGGTAGCGAAAGGGCGCATGCGTGTATGCGTCCAGCTGTAAATGCAGAAGCTTAGATTGTATTTTCAGATGTATAGGTAATATGTAAAGTTAAGAAATTCACAGCATGAATGCGCCATCTATGTTTATGTTTTTTTCTACACACATGCTTGTAAATTACCCAAGAGCAGGGATTGGCTCTACTGGTTGTCCAATGGGATGAGGGATGGCCCTTGAAAAAGGGTGCTTGTTTTTACTTTTATTAGCTAAGATTACGTCTGAAAAGCCGAAACGCGCCAGCTGTTTTCTTTCCTCCTACCATTAACTTGGGCAACCAGCTGCTGCCAGTGTCTCTTGCAGTAATAATTGGAGGTTTTACTACCTATGAACTGTAACCTTTATGCGTACAGCGTTATTTTTGGAATAAACGCTGTATCTCACATCAGTCGGTGCTCCTGTCTCCTTATTGTGCAGCAAGATTTAATAAATAGTGACCATTTCAGAAAAAAGTTGCTTACGTCCAGCATCGTTTATATTTGTATCAAACTGTTCTGCTATACACTGTTTCTTCATGCAATTTCTGATCTCCGGGATACTGGGGATCGAGCTCTCTTTCCATTTCTTAAAAATTAAGTATCTGGCGGCTAATATGGCTGTTAGTAATTTTCTTATTACTAAGTGGATTTTTTTCTTCTGTCCCAAGAAATACTATAAAAGCCTATGAGAGAACCAGAGGGGAGATTCCCAAGACTTTATTCAGCCAATATTCTAATTTAAGCCAGAAACGTCTGATTTTTGGGCAGTCCCATATCGTATGCCGAAGGTTAGCTGATAATAGTGAGCATTTTTGGCACTTATTTAAGTGAGAGTTCCCCCATTTAAAGCCTTTCTCTGGCGTATATGATGTCATATAAAACAATTTGATGTGGGAGTCTCTCCACGAGGAGGAGAAAGTAGCTTGCAAAACTTTGGTAATAGATGATTGTGACTAATTTCTACCGACCTTAGTGGTAGGGCTAATGTCCATTTAGAATAGAGCATGCAATTTTAAGCAACTCTAATTTACTCCTATTAATTTTTCTTCATTCCCTTGCTATCTTTATTTGAAAGAAAGAAGGCATCTAAGTTAAAGGGACACTCAAGTCAAAATTAAACTTCATGATTTAGATAGAGCATGCAATTTTATACATCTTTCCAATTTACTTGCATTAACAAAATGTGCAGTCTTTTTATATTTACATTTTTTGGGTCACTTCCTACTGAGCATGTGCAAGAATACAGAGCATATACGTATATGCATTTGTCATTGGCTGATGGCTATCACATAATACAGGGAGAGTGGAAATAGACATAACTTTGCAATTTATTTTTTTAAAAATCTACTTCTGATTTGAAGTTTAGACTAAGTGCTATTGCATTGTCTTATCATCAATTTGTCGATTATGCAAATATACTGTATTGACTGGTCCTTTAAGGAGCCAGACAATTTTTGGTTCAGTACCCTGGACAGCACTTGTTTATTGGTGGGTGAATTTATCCACCAATAAGCAAAAACAACCCAGGTTGTTCACTAAAAATGGACCGGCATCTAAACTTACTTTCTTGCCTTTCAAATAAAGGTACCAAGAGAATGACAAAAATGTGATAATAGGAGTAAATTAGAAAGTTGTTTAAATTGCATGCTGTATCTGAATCACAAAAGAAAATTTGGGTTTAGTGTCCCTTTAAGACAGTTATTTATTTATTTTTTTTACTAAACTTCAGGCACCTCTACACCTTTGTGTTATTTGTTTTTTCATTTCCCTTCGGTCGAATGACTGGGGATTATGGGTAGGGGAGTGACACTTAAAGGTACACTGAACCCAAATTTTTTTCTTTCGTGATTCAGATAGAGCATGCAATTTTAAGCAACTTTCTAATTTACTCCTATTATCAATTTTTCTTCATTATCTTGGTATCTTTATTTGAAAAGCAAGAATGTAAGTTTAGATGCCGGACCATTTTTGGTGAACAACCTGGGTTGTCTTTGCTGATTGGAAAGCACCAATAAGCAAGTGTTGTCCATGGTGCTGAATCAAAAATTGGCTGGCTCCTTGGCTTAGATGCCTCCTTTTCAAATAAAGATACCAAGAGAATGAAGAAAATGTGATAATAGGAGTAAATTAGAAAGTTGCTTAAAATTGCTGCTCTATCTGAATCATGAAAGAAAAAAATTGGGTTCAGTGTCCCTTAAAGGAACACTCAAGTCAAAATTAAACTTTCATGATTCAGATACAGCATGCAATTTTGAACAACTTTCAAATTTACTTCCATTAACAAAATGTGCACAGTCTTTTTATATTTACACTTTTTGAGTCACCAACTCCTACTGAGCATGTGCAAGAATTCACAGCATATACGTATATGCATTTGTGATGGGCTGATGACTGTCACATGATACAGGGGGAGTGGAAATAAACATAACTTTGCCATTTAGTTAACAAAAATCTACTACTCATTTGAAGTTCAGACTAAGTGCTATTGCATTGTCTTCTTATCATGCATTTGTTGATTATGCAAATCTTCAGTGTTGACTGGTCCTTTAACAGCTTTTTTGTGGTGCTCTTTGCCTCCTCCTGCTGGCCAGCAGTGATATTCTCACTAGTAATTGGAATGACGTTGTGGACTCCCCATAAACGGAAAGAAAGAAATGTGTCAGGTAAGCATACATTTTTTTGTTTTATAGGGTTAGTACAGACTGTTTTGTTAACCCTTGCACCCACTTAATTAAGTCACAGGATTGCCTGGAGTGGCTAGACTGTGACAAGCTGGTTAAAGGGACAGTATACACTCATTTTCATATATCTGCATGTAATAAACACTACTATAAAGAATAAGATGCTCAGAAACTGATATAAAAATCCAGTATAAAATGGTTTAAAAACTTAGAAGCTCTCAGTTTAGCTCTGTTGAAAAGGTAGCTGCCCACTGCAAGTGGGAAATAAGACACTCCCCCCCTCCCCCTTCTTTTGCATATGAAAAGACCCTTTACACAGACAGGAGCAAGCTGGAGAAGGTAGCTGACGGTATTCTCATAATACTTTGGGGCTTGGTTAGGAGTCTGAAAATCAGAGCAATGTTATTTAAAAATAAGCTATTCATTAAAAAAAAACAAAAAAAACTTTATGGACTATATAAATAGATCTACAAAACATTTATGCAAAGAAAAAATGAGTGTATAATGTCCCTTTAAAGGGACATTAAACACTTTGAGATGGTAATATAAAATGATAAATTGTATATATAAAACAATATACTTTCACTATTTATTTTGTCCTCTTTGTCTGTAATTCCATTCTGAAATTGTGAGCTTTTAAGTTCCTGTTAGAAATGGAAGTGCAGAACACTGTTATATTCCACACAGCCATTGGCTGCACACTCTAATGACCTATTTATAACTGTCCCTAATTGGCCACAGCATAGAAGATAACCTAAGTTACAACATGGCAGCCCTCATTGTTTTATAGACACTAAAACTTTACACTTATTTTGTCAGCATTTAAACAGCTAATAAAACTTTATAAAACACATCTACATGTTGGTCATGGACTAATCTTTTCTTTGAATGCATCATTCTATCTAGCATGCATTTAGTGTTTAATGTCCCTTTAAGGTGGAAACCGTTGGTTAACCATTTTCTTCTGTTAAGTGTGATCAGTCCACGGGTCATCATTACTTCTGGGATATTACTCCTCCCCAACAGGAAGTGCAAGAGGATTCACCCAGCAGAGCTGCATATAGCTCCTCCCCTCTACGTCACTCCCAGTCATTCTCTTGCACCCAACGACTAGATAGGATGTGTGAGAGGACTATGGTGATTATACTTAGTTTTATATCTTCAATCAAAAGTTTGTTATTTTAAAATAGCACCGGAGTGTGTTATTATCTCTCTGGCAGAGTTTGAAGAAGAATCTACCAGAGTTTTTGTTATGATTTTAGCCGGAGTAGTTAAGATCATATTGCTGTTTCTTGGCCATCTGAGGAGAGGTAAACTTCAGATCAGGGGACAGCGGGCAGATGAATCTGCATAGAGGTATGTAGCAGTTTTTATTTTCTGACAATGGAATTGATGAGAAAATCCTGCCATACCGATATAATGTCATGTATGTATACTTTACACTTCAGTATTCTGGGGAATGGTACTTCACTAGAATTACACTGTAAGAAATACATAAAGCTGTTTAATAACTAGAGATTATGTTTAACGTTTTTGCTGGAATGTAAAATCGTTTTCATTTGCTGAGGTACTGAGTGAATAAATGTTTGGGCACTATTTTTCCACTTGGCAGTTGCTTAATCTGTTTTCTGACAGTTTCTGTTCTCCCTCACTGCTGTGTGTGAGGGGGAGGGGCCGTTTTTTGGCGCTTTTACTATGCATCAAATATTTCAGTCAGCAACTCATTGTATTCCCTGCATGATCCGGTTCATCTCTACAGAGCTCAGGGGTCTTCAAAACTTATTTTGAGGGAGGTAATTTCTCTCAGCAGAGCTGTGAGAATTATAGTTTGACTGAGATAAAAGTTTATTCTGTAATTTGTTTCCTGCTTTCAGAATTTGTTATCTTTGCTAATGGGATTAAACCTTTGCTAAAGTTGTGTTGTTTACAAAGATTGAGGCTATAACTGTTTCAATTTATTAATTTTCAACTGTCATAGATCTTCTGTGCTTCTTAAAGGCACAGTACGTTTTAATATTATTCTAATTGAATTGTATTTCCAAGTTGCAAGTTTATTTGCTAGTGTGTTAAACATGTCTGATTCAGAGGATGATACCTGTGTCATTTGTTGCAATGCCAAAGTGGAGCCCAATAGAAATTTATGTACTAACTGTATTGATGCTACTTTAAATAAAAATCAATCTGTACAAATTGAACAAATTTCACCAAACAACGAGGGGAGAGTTATGCCGACTAACTCGCCTCACGTGTCAGTACCTACATCTCCCGCTCAGAGGGAGGTGCGTGATATTGTAGCGCCGAGTACATCTGGGCGGCCATTACAAATCACATTACAGGATATGGCTACTGTTATGACTGAGGTTTTGGCTAAATTACCAGAACTAAGAGGTAAGCGTGATCACTCTGGGGTGAGAACAGAGTGCGCTGATAATATTAGGGCCATGTCAGACACTGCGTCACAGGTGGCAGAACATGAGGACGGAGAACTTCATTCTGTGGGTGACGGTTCTGATCCAAACAGACTGGATTCAGATATTTCAAATTTTAAATTTAAACTGGAAAACCTCCGTGTATTACTAGGGGAGGTGTTAGCGGCTCTGAATGATTGTAACACAGTTGCAATACCAGAGAAAATGTGTAGGTTAGATAAATATTTTGCGGTACCGACGAGTACTGAGGTTTTTCCTATACCTAAGAGACTTACTGAAATTGTTACTAAGGAGTGGGATAGACCCGGTGTGCCGTTCTCACCCCCTCCGATATTTAGAAAAATGTTTCCAATAGACGCCACCACAAGGGACTTATGGCAAACGGTCCCTAAGGTGGAGGGAGCAGTTTCTACCTTAGCTAAGCGTACCACTATCCCGGTGGAGGATAGCTGTGCTTTTTCAGATCCAATGGATAAAAAGTTAGAGGGTTACCTTAAGAAAATGTTTGTTCAACAAGGTTTTATATTGCAACCCCTTGCATGCATTGCGCCGATCACGGCTGCAGCGGCATTCTGGATTGAGTCTCTGGAAGAGAACATTGGTTCAGCTACTCTGGACGACATTACGGACAGGCTTAGAGTCCTTAAACTAGCTAATTCATTCATTTCGGAGGCCGTAGTACATCTTACTAAACTTACGGCGAAGAATTCAGGATTCGCCATTCAGGCACGCAGGGCGCTGTGGCTAAAATCCTGGTCAGCTGATGTTACTTCTAAGTCTAAATTGCTTAATATACCTTTCAAAGGGCAGACCTTATTCGGGCCCGGGTTGAAAGAGATTATCGCTGACATTACAGGAGGTAAAGGCCATGCCCTGCCTCAGGACAAAGCCAAGACTAGACAGTCTAATTTTCGTTCCTTTCGTAATTTTAAAGCAGGAGCAGCATCAACTTCCTCTGCACCAAAACAGGAAGGAGCTGTTGCTCGCTACAGACAAGGCTGGAAACCTAACCAGTCCTGGAACAAGGGCAAGCAGACTAGGAAACCTGCTGCTGCCCCTAAAACAGCATGAATTGAGGGCCCCCGATCCGGGATCGGATCTAGTGGGGGGCAGACTTTCTCTCTTCGCCCAGGCTTGGGCAAGAGATGTTCAGGATCCCTGGGCGCTAGAGATAATATCTCAGGGATACCTTCTGGACTTCAAATACTCTCCTCCAAGAGAGAGATTTCATCTGTCAAGATTGTCAACAATCCAGACAAAGAAAGAGGCGTTTCTACGCTGCGTACAAGAGCTCTTGTTAATGGGAGTAATCCATCCAGTTCCACGATCAGAACAGGGACAGGGGTTTTACTCAAATCTGTTTGTGGTTCCCAAAAAAGAGGGAACTTTCAGACCAATCCTGGACTTAAAGATCCTAAACAAATTCCTAAGAGTTCCATCGTTCAAGATGGAGACTATTCGGACAATTTTACCTATGATCCAAGAAGGTCAATACATGACCACTGTAGATTTAAAAGATGCTTACCTTCACATACCGATTCACAAAGATCATTATCGGTACCTAAGGTTTGCCTTCCTAGACAGGCATTACCAGTTTGTGGCTCTTCCATTCGGATTGGCTACAGCTCCAAGAATCTTCACAAAGGTTCTGGGTGCTCTTCTGGCGGTACTAAGACCGCGGGGAATCTCGGTAGCTCCATACCTAGACGACATTCTGATACAAGCTTCAAGCTTTCAAACTGCCAAGTCTCATACAGAGTTAGTGCTGGCATTTCTAAGGTCACATGGATGGAAGGTGAACGAAAAGAAAAGTTCACTCGTTCCACTCACAAGAGTTCCCTTCCTGGGGACTCTTATAGATTCTGTAGAAATGAAGATTTACCTGACAGAGGACAGGCTAACAAGACTTCAAAGTGCTTGCCGCACCCTTCATTCCATTCAACACCCGTCAGTGGCTCAATGCATGGAGGTAATCGGCTTAATGGTAGCGGCAATGGACATAGTACCCTTTGCACGCTTACACCTCAGACCACTGCAACTGTGCATGCTAAGTCAGTGGAATGGGGATTACTCAGACTTATCCCCTTCTCTGAATCTGGATCAAGAGACCAGAAATTCTCTTCTATGGTGGCTTTCTCGGCCACATCTGTCCAGGGGGATGCCATTCAGCAGACCAGACTGGACAATTGTAACAACAGACGCCAGCCTTCTAGGTTGGGGTGCCGTCTGGAATTCTCTGAAGGCTCAGGGACAATGGAGTCAGGAGGAGAGTCTCCTGCCAATAAACATTCTGGAATTGAGAGCAGTTCTCAATGCCCTCCTGGCTTGGCCCCAGTTGACAACTCGGGGGTTCATCAGGTTTCAGTCGGACAACATCACGACTGTAGCTTACATCAACCATCAGGGAGGGACAAGAAGCTCCCTAGCTATGATGGAAGTATCAAAGATAATTCGCTGGGCAGAGTCTCACTCTTGCCACCTGTCAGCAATCCACATCCCGGGAGTGGAGAACTGGGAGGCGGATTTCTTAAGTCGTCAGACTTTTCATCCGGGGGAGTGGGAACTTCATCCGGAGGTCTTTGCCCAAATACTTCGACGTTGGGGCAAACCAGAGATAGATCTCATGGCGTCTCGACAGAACGCCAAGCTTCCTCGTTACGGGTCCAGATCCAGGGATCCAGGAGCAGTCCTGATAGATGCTCTGACAGCACCTTGGGACTTCAGGATGGCTTACGTGTATCCACCCTTTCCGTTGCTTCCTCGATTGATTGCCAGAATCAAACAGGAGAGAGCATCAGTGATTCTAATAGCACCTGCGTGGCCACGCAGGACTTGGTATGCAGACCTGGTGGACATGTCATCCTGTCCACCTTGGTCTCTACCTCTGAAACAGGACCTTCTGATACAGGGTCCCTTCAAACATCAAAATCTAACTTCTCTGAAGCTGACTGCTTGGAAATTGAACGCTTGATTTTATCAAGACGTGGGTTTTCTGAGTCAGTTATTGATACCTTAATACAGGCTAGGAAACCTGTTACCAGAAAGATTTACCATAAGATATGGCGTAAATACCTATATTGGTGTGAATCCAAAGGTTACTCTTGGAGTAAGGTTAGGATTCCTAGGATATTGTCTTTTCTACAAGAAGGTTTAGAAAAGGGTTTATCTGCTAGTTCTTTAAAGGGACAGATCTCAGCTCTGTCCATTCTGTTACACAAACGTCTGTCAGAAGTTCCTGACGTCCAGGCTTTTTGTCAGGCTTTAGCCAGGATTAAGCCTGTGTTTAAAACTGTTGCTCCACCATGGAGTTTAAACCTTGTTCTTAATGTTTTACAGGGCGTTCCGTTTGAACCCCTTCATTCCATTGATATAAAGTTGTTATCTTGGAAAGTTCTATTTTTAATGGCTATTTCCTCGGCTCGAAGAGTCTCTGAATTATCAGCCTTACATTGTGATTCTCCTTATTTGATTTTTCATTCGGATAAGGTAGTCCTGCGTACTAAACCTGGGTTCTTACCTAAGGTAGTTACTAACAGGAATATCAATCAAGAGATTGTTGTTCCTTCTTTATGCCCAAATCCTTCTTCAAAGAAGGAACGTCTACTGCACAACCTGGATGTAGTCCGTGCTCTAAAATTTTATCTACAGGCAACTAAGGAATTTCGACAAACGTCTTCTCTGTTTGTCATTTACTCTGGGCAGAGGAGAGGTCAAAAAGCTTCCGCTACCTCTCTTTCTTTTTGGCTTCGTAGCATAATTCGTTTAGCTTATGAGACTGCTGGACAGCAGCCTCCTGAAAGAATTACAGCTCATTCTACTAGAGCTGTGGCTTCCACTTGGGCCTTCAAGAATGAGGCCTCTGTTGAACAGATTTGCAAGGCTGCAACTTGGTCTTCGCTTCATACTTTTTCCAAATTTTACAAATTTGACACTTTTGCTTCATCGGAGGCTATTTTTGGGAGAAAGGTTCTTCAGGCAGTGGTTCCTTCTGTATAAAGAGCCTGCCTATCCCTCCCGTCATCCGTGTACTTTTGCTTTGGTATTGGTATCCCAGAAGTAATGATGACCCGTGGACTGATCACACTTAACAGAAGAAAACATAATTTATGCTTACCTGATAAATTCCTTTCTTCTGTAGTGTGATCAGTCCACGGCCCGCCCTGTTTTTAAGGCAGGTAAATATTTTTTTAATTTATACTCCAGTCACCACTTCACCCTTGGCTTTTCCTTTCTCGTTGGTCCTTGGTCGAATGACTGGGAGTGACGTAGAGGGGAGGAGCTATATGCAGCTCTGCTGGGTGAATCCTCTTGCACTTCCTGTTGGGGAGGAGTAATATCCCAGAAGTAATGATGACCCGTGGACTGATCACACTACAGAAGAAAGGTATTTATCAGCTAAGCATAAATTATGTTTTTGTGATAAACAAGGGACTGTTGCAGGGTTGGTTAACCCTGTACATCACAATACTTTCCAATTTACTTAGGACAACCTAGGTAGACTGAGGAGCAGCAATACACTTCTGGGAGCTATCGGCTGATTGCTGGCCGCACATACATGCCTCTTGTTACTGGCTCATCTGATGTGTTCAGCTAGCTCCCAGTAGTGCATTGATGCTCATTTTGACAAAGGATACCAAAAGAATGAAGCAAATTTGATAATGTTTAAAATCGTATGCTCTATCTGGGGACAATCTACTTGAAATGTTTGTTTAAAAAGATACATAAACCCTTTATTGCCCATTTCCCAGTTTTGCATAACCAACACGGTTATATTAATATACTTTTTACCTCTGATTAACTTGTTTTTAAGCATCTGCAGACTGCCCCTTATATAAGTCCTTTTGACAGACTTGCATTTTTGGCAAATCAGTGCTGACTGATAAATATCTCCATGGGAGTGAGCACAATGTTACCTATGATACACATGAACTAGTGCTGTTTAGCTGTGGAAAAACTGTCAAAATGCGCTGAGACGGCTTAGAAATTGGCATATGAGCCTACCTAGGTTTTTCTTTCAACAAAGAATACTAAGGGAGCAAATCACATTTTAATGATGAAAGTAAATGGGAAAGTTTTTAAACTTGCATGCCCTATCTAAATCATAAATGTTTACATTTGACTAGACTGTCCCTTTTTAAGAATTGCTTCTGATTTTTATAGGAGGGATTAATATTTTAGAGCATTTTATTTATACCTAATGTATTATTGCAAAGTGAAAGAAGCTGGTATATAATAAAATAAATACACAACTTCTGTGTCAAATTAACAAATGATGAAAAATATCACATTAAGGTTTAGAAATGATTCCTAGGAGTAGTTTTATAGAAAAGTTTTAAAATATTTTTGCCATGTCCTTCTTACAGACAGCGAGCATGTAATCATTTGCTGTAGTTACGCCAGACAGTTTCGGTAGATGCTATTTGTGAAACCAGAGCGTTTTCTCTCTTAATACTTAAGTGCAAACCGAAATCACATAAGCGGTTAAAAGATTTACAGTTACTGTCCCTTTTAAAGAGAACATCCTGGTTAGTTAGAGGATGTGATTGAGAGGAACAAGGTATTTAGTCATGAGAGCATGTTTCCGAGGTTGCACTGACTGCAGCTAGGGTTATACGAGGACACATGCAAAATACTTCCTGCTTAGATACTTCATGGTATTCTGGTATTTACATGTTCTCCTGAAAAGCTTTAATTCTACTAAATGAACTTCAGGTGACTTTTTATATTTTATTATTGTTTGTCGTCCCTGTCCCCCCATTTATCTATCTGATAATCTTCCCTTAAAGGGACAGTATACACCAATTTTCATATGACTAATCTAATAGACATTACTATAAAGAATAAGATGCACAAATACTGATATAAAAATCCAGTATAAAACTGTTCCAAAACTTACTTAGAAGCTCTCAGTTTAGCTCTGTTGAAAAGGTAGCTGGAAAGCCCACTGCAAGTGGGAAATAAGACCCTCCCCCTTCTTTTGCATATGAAAAGACCCTTTACACAAACAGGAGCAAGCTGGAGTAGGTATACATCAGTATTCTCCTAAAACTTTGGGGCTTGGTTAGAAGTCTGAAAATCAGAGCAATGTTATTAAAAAATAAATAAGCAAAACCTATAACAAAAAAAAAATAAAAAAAAATGTCCCTTTTAACTGGACGGTAAACACCTTTGTAATTACAATATATTTACATGTCTGTTGTGCTGCTAAAGAAAAAGCATCAGCCAAGTCTCCCACTATTTACCTTTTATTTAGAGAAGCCAATCTGGGCTTTAGTCATCAGACGACCAGACATGTATTTGCAGTTGTTATCGGTTAAAGCAAATTAGGTACAGATATCTAGCAGAGTTAGCCTTGAAAAACCAGTAGGTTCATTTCAAGTCCAGAGTATTAGAAATTGCTTGAATTTCAGAGCTAAATTACGTGAAAAGGGGGCAAAGTAAACAATTTATTGCAAAGTCATTTCATTACACAAAACTAAACCTTTTCTATACAAATCTCTAGGTGTTAACTGTTCCTTTACACATTTAAAAAATAACCAATGTCACCTACTAAATAATCTTAATGTAAATTTGTCGACCTCTAAAGTAGATCACTCACCTTCAACAACTGCTGCTCTCACCAGACCTATAATCTTATTATTATTATCAGGTGCTGACAGTAAACGTGGGTGGCGGGCTCTGTGAGTCTGAATTTAGGGCAGGTATAACCCACCCCCTGCCACACAAACATTCCCATAATTCTCTAGATATTTTTGTCCATGGGCGCTAAAAATGGATTCCTAGAAATGTTTGCAAGCAACACGAAGAGATTGCTTTCCGGGCAGCTCAAAAATATCCTCTTAAAGACATAGCTAATATATTTATTAATTATTATAAAATAAACATTTAGCTTATTCTCTAGCATTTTATTTATCACATTCTTCTGTCACAATACAAGGACACTTGCGCTTTATCTAATTTTGGTGCCCATTTGTAGGGTATAATACAAAACTAAGGGATTTGCTATTTAAAGGACCACTCAATACTCTAGAATTGCATAATTAACAAGTGCATGATAAAAAAGACAATTTAACACCTACTCTGAATTGCAAATATGCAGTAGTTTTTTTTTTTTTCTCCCTTTTTCCGGTTCCTGTTGCAAAAGAAAGTGCAGAACACATATATTCCACACAGCCATTGGCTGCACACTCTAGTGACCTACTTATAACTGTCCCTTATTGGCCACAGCAGAGAAGATAACCTAAGTTACAATATGGCAGCTCCCAGTGTTTTATAGACACTAAAACTTTACACTTATTTTGTCACTATTTAAACAATTAAACGTTAAACATTGCATCTTCATGTTATTCTCAGACTACTCTTTTAGTTGAATGCATAATTCAGTAAAGCATTTATTTAGGGTCGAATGTCCATTTAAGCTGGCCAAAGCACAAATTGAATAATTTAACCTAAATTGATTAAAATATATATTTTACCTTTTTTTTGGGGGGGGGGGGGGTTTCTTATATTTGATTTGTGCTTTTATACAAGCTTAGCTAGCCATGCAGTTTGTCTGTCAGATCATTTCCTGCTGCAGCATCTGTGGTTAGCTTGTACTGTATTTTGGATATTAATATGACATATAGCAGGGTGTATCAGCGTCCATTATTCAATCAACTAATATTTACATGGGTATTTTATCAAAATTAAGGACTCTCAATCATAATGTATTTGTATTCTGTATTTGCAGCAGTGAATGCTTGAGTTTAATAAAATAAATAAATTGGAAACAATTATATAATTGTAAGCTCTATCTGAATCATGAATTTTGAGATATAGGTTAATATTATTCTAAATATATTTTAAACATAGATGGAGTGTTTAGTGTTGGAGCTATATCAGTATAAGTTTATTGAATCTTCCTTAAAAACACATCAAAACAACGTGTGCTAAAAAGTACACTTAGGCAACAGAGGGACCATAGCACCAGAACAGACGCGTTTCGTACAAGGCAAACTTTGCCACGGCTAATATAGACTGCCAGAAATATGCTCTCTTCCATTTTGGGGCAAATATTCATTCAGACTAGCTAATAACATCATGAAATTCCATTAATATTTTTTAATGTATTTTATACTATACCTAGAATTTTTACTTTTAGGTTCTAACTCATTGAAGGATTTTGCATCTATTTATTTACAACTGTTTATTGTTTTGCTAATTTTAGTTCAATACTTTATATTGTTTGTTCTGTTGATATATTTTTTTTTTTTTTTTTTTACTTTTTGTTTAGCGATTCCTTTCCCAGAGATTTTAAAGAAACCAAAGTAGTACAGACAGTAGGTGAAAAATAATTTATGGAACTTGTTGGCAGTTTAGTGACTTAAAAAAAATAATAATTTGAGAATTGGATCTTATGTGAGTTGCATTATTTTTTTCTACTGATTTGAATGTTTTTTTAAAAATTATTTTGTGCAAAAAAATAAATACATTGTCAGGTAGTTAAGAAGTTAGGGCAGTTGGCATAAATTTGATTTAGGAATCTGAAGTATGTGGGTTTTTCTCTTAGTCCACGGATCATCCATTACTTATGGAATATATTCTCCTTCCCAACAGGAAGCTGCAAGAGTCCACCCACAGCAAAGCTGCTATATAGCTCCTCCCCTAACTGCCATATTCAGTCATTCTCTTGCAAGCCTCAACATAGATAGGAGGTTGTGAGAGTCTGTGGTGCTTTCTACTTAGTTTATTCTTCAATCAAAAGTATGTTATTTTTAAATGGCACCGGAGTGTGCTGTTTATCTCAGGCAGTATTTGGAAGAAGAATCTGCCTGCGTTTTTCTATGATCTTAGCAGACGTAACTAAGATCCATTTGCTGTTCTCACACATTCTGAGGAGTGAGGTACTTCAGAGGGGGAATGGCGTGCAGGTTTTCCTGCAGATAAGGTATGTGCAGTAAAATATTTTTCTAGGAATGGAATTGACTAAGAAAATACTGCTGATACCGAAGTAATGTAAGTAAAGCCTTAAATGCAGCGATAGCGACTGGTATCAGGCTTATTAATAGAGATACATACTCTTATAAAAATGTGTTTTAAAACGTTTGCTGGCATGTTTAATCGTTTTTTAACATATGTTTGGTGATAAAACTTATTGGGGCCTAAGTTTTTTCCACATGGCTGGCTTAAATTTTGCAAAAAGTGAACAAGGAAAGAGTTCTCTATCCCCAATCTCAAGGGTTTCCCTCCTAGGGACTCTGATAGATTCTGTAGAAATGAAAATTTACCTGACTGAGTCCAGGTTGTCAAAGTTTCTAAATTTCTGCCGTGTTTTTTCATCCCATCCGCGCCCTTCGGTGGCTCAGTACATGAATGAAATCGGCTTAATGGTAGCGGCAAGGGACATAGTACCGTTTGCACGTCTACATTTTAGACCGCTGCAACTATGCATGCTCAGTCAGAGGAACGGGGATTACACAGATTTGTCCCCCTGTTAAACCTGGACCAAGAGACCAGAGATTCTCTTCTCTGGTGACTATGTCGGGTCCATCTGTCCAAGGGTATGACCTTCCGCAGGTCAGATGGGACAATTGTTACAATAGATGCCAGCCTTTTAGGTTGGGATGCAGTCTGGAACTCCCTGAAGGCTCAGGGATAGTGGACTTAGGAGGAGACCCTCCTTCTAATAAATATTCTGGAACTGGGAGTGATATTCCATGCTCTTCAGACTTGGCCTCAGTTAGCAACTCTGAGGTACATCATACTCAGTCGGACAATATACACGACTGTGGCTTACATCAGCCATCAAGGGGGAACAGAAGTTCCCTAGCGATGTTAGAAGTCTTACAATAATTCACTGGACAGAGACTCACTCTTGTCTATCAGCTATCCATATCCCAGGTGTTGAGAACTGGGAGGTGGATTTTCTAAGTCGTCAGACTTTTCTTCCGGGGGAGTGGGATTTCCTCCGCAGGTCAAGACCAAGCAGGAGAGGGCTTTGGTGTTTTTGACAGCGCCTGCGTAGCCACGCAGGACCTGGTATGCAGATCTGGTGGACATGTCATCCTTTCCATCACGGTCTCTGCTTCTGAGACAGGTCCCTCTACCTCAGGGTCCTTTCAACCATCTAAATAGAATCAATCTGAGATGGACTGCCTGGAGACTGAAGGCTTGATGTTATCAAAGCATGGCTTCTCCGAGTCAGTCATTGATACCTTAATACAGACATGAAAGCCTGTCTCTAGGAAAATTGAACATAGATATGGTGTAAATATCTGATTGTTATGAATCCAAGGGTTACTCATGGAGTAAAGTCTGGATTCCCAGGATATTATCTTTTCTCCAAGATGTTTTTGAGAAAAGGGTTGTCGGCTAATTCCTTAAAAGGGGACAGATTTTTACTCTGTCTATTTTTTTTGCACAAGCGTCTGGCAGGTATTCTAGACGTTCAGGCATTTGGTCAGGCTTTGGTTAGATCCAAGCCTGTGTTTAAAACTGTTGCTCCGCCATGGAGCTTAAACCTGATTCTTAAGGTTCTTCAAGAAGTTCTGTTTGAACCTTTTTTGTTCCATAGATATCAATCTTTATCTTGGAAAGTTCCTTTTGGGTAGCTAATTCCTTGACTCGTAGAGTCTCCAAGTTATCTGTGTTACAATGTGATTCTCCTTATCTGGTCCTTCGTACGGATAAGGTAGTCCTGCGTACCAACCTGGGTTTTTTCCTAAGGTGGTATCTAACAAGTACATCACTCAAGAGATAGTTGTTCCATGCTTGTATCCTAATCCTTCCTCAAAGAAGGAACGTCTATTACACAATATTGGACGTGGTTTGTGCTTTAAAGTTTTACTTACAAGCTACTACAGTTTTCATCAAACGTTCACCTTGTTTGTTGTCTATTCTGGACAGAGGAGAGGTCAAAAGACTTCAGCAGCCTCTCTGTCTTTTTGGTTAAAAAGCATAATTCATTTAGCTTATGAGACTGCTGGACAGCAGCCTCCTGAAGGGATTACAGCTCATTCTACTAGAGCTGTGGTTTTCACTTGGGCCTTTTTTAAATGTGGCTTCTGTTGAACAGATTTACAAGACGGAGTCTTGGTCTGCGCTTCATACTTTTCAAATTTAACAAATTTGATACCTTGCTTCTTCGGAGGCTATTTTTGGGAGAAAGGGTTTTTTTACAGGCAGTGGTAACTTCCGTTTAAGTACCTGCCTTGTCCCTCCCATCATCCGTGTACTTTAGCTTTGGTATTGGTATTCCATAAGTAATGGATGATCCGTGGACTGGATACACTTAACAAGAGAAAACATAATTTATGCTTACCTGATAAATTTATTTCTCTTGTAGTGTATCCAGTCCACGGCCCGCCCTGTCACTTTAAGGCAGGTAATTTTTTCATTTGAACTACAGTCACCACTGCACCCTATGGTTTTTCCTTTCTCTGCATGTTTTCGGTCGAATGACTGAATATGGCAGTTAGGGGAGGAGCTATATAGCAGCTTTGCTGTGGGTGGACTCTTGCAACTTCCTGTTGGGAAGGAGAATATATTCCATAAGTAATGGATGATCCGTGGACTGGATACACTACAAGAGAAATAAATTTATCAGGTAAGCATAAATTATGTTTTTTTGTTTTTTAAAGGTGGCTTTGTTTATATCCCTTTCAGTATTTTTCTTCAAATCTATTCAACCACTGCTGCCTTATTACTAATTTAATTGAGTATATAATACAGTTGTCACGACAGCGCCTTTTGTAACTAGGTTTGTCCACCCTTGGTTTTGACCCTTTTAAAGAAGCTCAGAAGGCTTAGGATGTGTCAGATGAGCTTTATATATCCCCAGATGATGCCTAGCTGAGATGGCACAGGAGCGATGAGATTGGCGTGAGAATGGGGTCAGCCTGCTATCAGAAAGCAGAGAATCTGAGACGCCCTGTTGGTTTTATTTTCAGTTTGCAGGGGTCACTGCTGTACAGTTACAGAATTTAATATGGAATCTGATAGTACAGAGGCTGGTTGGCGACACCACTGAGCACAATCTAGATATCATGGCATATATCTGTAAGGTAGACAAAGACATAGTGTGTTTAAGATGCAACCAAAGACCAGATCAAACACATACACTGTACCGATAACACCTTGGTGCATAAATGCCTCACCGATCTCACCGGAAGCCTACAGAGATGTATTGTGTGTGCACAGGTAATATAGTCATTTACAGAAGTACCTTTTGTATTTGTGATGCGTGAGAAAACTCAGGTTTTGTTTGCATTTCATGGTAAGATGTTACATTTGATTCCTGTCTTGTTCCTTTATAATGGAAATGTTTTGGTTTCTTACAGATCAACTAAGTAGCTTTGGTGCAAAGAATTTGCCATCTCCAGTTATTTGCCCTTCCGTGCTGTTGTCTGGCCCCTGCGCCCCTCCCCATGCCCCCACCGAGCGTAGTGCACCCAACGCAATGTGTGTTTGTCAAACCATGGAAGTGGGGAAGTGCGGCAAGAGCGCTGTATGTGACAGGGGCCGGGGGGTCCTTCTGGAGCCATTCATTCATCAGGTGGGAGGTCACAGCAGCATGATGCGCTATGACGACCATACAGTATGCAAGCCCCTCATCAACCGGGAACAGCGATTCTATGAGTCTCTGCCACCAGAAATGATGGAGTTTACCCCAGAATATAAAGGTGAGGAACGGCAAAAAAAGATCCCCTGTTGTGGTTACTCATTTATGTGAATGGCTGTATTTGCCACCTCAATGTTTTTATCTATTTTTAAACTTTGCAGTTTGAGATATGAAACCTAATTTTTGGAGCAGCAACTTTCTAATTTACTCTTATTATCCATTTTTCGTCCTCTTATGTTTAATTTTTTGTTCAGCACGTCGGTAGCGCTTGCTGATTGGTTGCTAACTGTAGCCACCAATAAGCAAGCGCTACCCAGGGTTCTAAACCAAAAATGGGCCAACTCCTAAGCTTTAGGTTTCGTATCCCTTTCATGTTCATGTCTTTACCAATGTTCTGTGTGTCTCTTAAAGGGCATTCTAGTCCAAAATAAACTTTCATGATTCAGATAGAGAATGTAATTTTAAACAATTTTCCAATTTACTTTTATCACCAATTTTTGCTTTGTTCTCTTGGTATTCTTAGTTGAAAGCTAAACCTAGGAGGTTCATATGCTAATTTCTAAGCCCTTGAAGCCCGCCTCTTCTCTCAGGGCATTTTGACAATTTTTCACCACTAGAGGGTGTTAGTTCATGTGGGTCATATAGATAACACTGTGCTAATGCACGTGGAGTTCCAGTGAGGCAGCTCTGATTGGCTAAAATGGATGTCTGTTAAAGTAACTGAAATAAGGGGGCAGTGTGCAGAGGCTTAGATACAAGGTAATCACATAGGTAAAAAGTGTATTTTATATAAGTGTTGGTTATGCAAAACCGGGGAATGGGTAATAAAGGGATTATCTATCTTTTTAAACAATAAAAATTCTGATGTAGACTGTCCCTTTAAAGTGATTGTAAAGTTGAATGATTTAAAGCCCAGTATTTAAAAATACTCTTAAACATGGGCTCTTAAGTCATTAACGTTTACATTAACAAAAAGGTAAGTATTTTTAAAAAGAAGCGTAATTGTAAACACACAGACGATCCTCCACCTGCATCTCCTTCAGTATTGAGCAGGTCAATGACTAATCTGGCTTCTTCCAATCGTTGTGTGTGCCTCACGAGCTGGACGCCAAAAGGGGTACACAATGATTGGAGGAAGCCAGATAAGTTTACAGTAACAAAAATGTAAGTATTTATTTAAAAAAAAAAAAAAGCGTAATTGTAAAGTTTAATGACTTCAAGGGAATTTTTGTTGTTTAAAAAGATAGATAATCCCTTTATTACCCATTCCCCAGTTTTGCATAACCAACACTGTTATGTTAATACACTTTTTACCTCTGTGATTAACTTTTATCTAAGCATCTTCTGACAGCCCCCTGATCATATGACTATTTATTATCTATTGACTTGCATTTTAGCCAATAAGTGCAGTGTCTGCCACAAGCCACGGGTGTGATCACAATGTTATGTATGTCTCACATGAGCTAGCTCTCCCCTGTTGTGAAAAGCAAATAAAAAAGCATTTGACAAGAGGCGGCCTTCAAGGGCTTAGAAATCATCATATGAGCCTTCCTAGGTTTAGTTTTCAACTAAGAATACCAAGAGAACAAAGCAAAATTGGTGATAAAAGTAAATTGGAAAATTGTTTAAAATTACATGCCCTATTTGAAACATGATTTTTTTTTTTTTTTAACTTGACTGTCCCTTTAAAGGGCCCATGTTTTTAAATACTTGCCTTTTAAATCAGTCAACTGTACAATCACTTGCTTTTCTGTTCATTTTAATTTATTGATGTTTCTCCCACTAATCTTTCCCCTCTCTTTGCTCACTATTTGTTTTTTCTCTCCTTTGTTTAGCCTGTATTGTTTGTTCTAGTCTCATTTTCTCTTTTTATGTAATGTTTTTGACTGTGTGATCTGATGCTGCACCGAATAGGAAAAACTAGCAACTTCATATTAAAGTAAATGCTGTTATACTGAAGTGTATCATTCCCTAAGACCGTTGTACATGTTCTGTACTATCTCCTTTTTTTTATTAACTTTTTCTTTAAAAAAATAAAAAAAGTGCTTATTCATGCCTGTCCCAATCAGGAATATCAAAATGCTCCTATATTAAAAGTAATACTGTAATAAGAGATGACTAGAGTACTCAGCGGTGACTCGTATGAGATTTGTATGTACTGCGTGTGGCCACTACTTGTGTAGCTTAGGTTATGGGTCATAATAAGATTAACCATTTGCTGGTGCACATGGTCTCTTGGTATCCTTTGTTGAAAAGCAAGGACGTATGCTTAGGGGCTGGACCATTTCTGGAGCACTTTATGGCAACAGTTTTGCTATAATGTTACCCAATTGCTAGAGCACTAGATGCCAACACTATAGTTATCTCTTCAAACCAGAATATTGTGGGAACAAAGCAAATTTGATAATAGAAGTAAATTAGAATGTTTACTGTCTGAACCACAACATTTTTGGGTTTCATATCCCTTTAACTTAAAGGGAAAGAGAGGTAAAAAATGAAATAGAAGCATGTTTCCACTATACTTGCATTAGCAGAAATGCTTCTAGTAAAAGTTGCTGCTGGACCCCCCCCCCCATGACATATGTACATATGCTGTAAGTGCCTGTACAGCTGTATTTAAACACAATACCTTCTCAGAGAGTCAGCAGTGACTTGAATGACACACATTAAAAGGATAGTAAACTCAATTATTTTAACTTATTTTAAAACCTCATTTTATATAAAAAATATTTGCAATTGGTACCTATTAAATGTTTCTAGTAAATTTCCTGCAATTTGTTCTCCAAAATGCTGATTTCGCCAAACCCACAATTGGCTTCATTATGCGGGCCCTATAATGATGATCTACCTAGGTAGAAGCATCATGGCGGTTCGCATGTGCATTCAAATAGATGTCCGGTTAACGCATGCGCATATCAGTTTCCCTCTGTCCTCTCCAAATCAAGTGCTGGATTTTGACGGGGACATATTGTAAGCAATAGTAAGTATGTAACATTCACTTGGCTATTGCTTACAATCTCGCTTTTGTTTGCTTTCTTTCATGTAATTAGCAAGAGTCCATGAGCTAGTGACGTATGGGATATACATTCCTACCAGGAGGGGCAAAGTTTCCCAAACCTCAAAATGCCTATAAATACACCCCTCACCACACCCACAATTCAGTTTTA
>NW_026512611.1:0-7041 GCF_027579735.1 Bombina bombina | reverse complement strand
CAATCATCCAGAGTAGATAGCACCTCCTTAAGCAGTGCGCGGAGATGCTCTAATTTAAATTTAAATGTCACAACATCAGGTTCTGCTGTTGAGAAATTCTACCTGAATCAGAAATTTCCCCATCTGACAAAACCTCCCTCATGGCCACTTCAGATTGGTGTGAGGGTATGACAGAGCAATTATCATCAGCGCCCTCCTGCTCTACAGTGTTTAAAACAGAGCAATCGTGCTTTCTCTGAAATGCAGGCATTTTGGATAAATATTTGCTATGGAGTTATCCATTACTGCCATCAATTGTTGCATAGTAACAAGCATTGGCGCGCTAGAAATACTAGGGGTCTCCTGCGTGGGCAAAACTGGTGTAGACACAGAAGGAGATGATGTAGAACTATGTCTACTCCCTTCATCTGATGAATCATCTTGGGCAACTTACTATCTGTGGCCGTACTGTCCTTACTTTGTTTGGACGCTATGGCACAATTATCACACAATTTTGAAGGGGGGAGACACATTGGCTTCCATACATACAGAACATAGTTTATCTGAAGGCACAGACATGTTAAACAGGCTTAAACTTGTCAATAAAATACAAAAACCGTTTTAAAACAAAACCGTTACTGTCTCTTTAAATTTTAAACAGGGCACACTTTTTTACTGAATATGTGAAAAACTATGAAGGAATTGTTCAATTTTCACCACAGTGTCTTAAAGCATTCAAAGCATTGCACCCCAAATTTCAGACCTTTAACCCTTAAAATGAAACCGGAGCCGTTTACAGTTTTAACCCCTCTACAGTCCCAGCTACAGCCTTTGCTGCGACTTTACCAAACCCAGGGGGGTATACGATACCAAATGAAGTCTTCTAGGAACCTTTTCAACTACTTCCAGACCCACACACATGCAGCTGCATGTCCTGCTCTCAAAAGTAACTGCGCAGTAATGGCGCGAAAATGAGGCTCAGCCTACTACATAGAAGGCCCTTCCTGACTGGGAAGGTGTCTAAACCAGTGCCTGACGTAAAAAAACGTTCCCCAAAGTTATAAAGTGTGAATTTCAACATCAAGCTGTATAAAATGCCCAAATAAAGCAATCGATCTAGCCCATAAATGTGTCTACCAGTTTTATAGCCCATATTAAGCCCTTTATTCTGTTTGAGACTAAGAAAATGGCTTACCGGTCCCCATGATGGGGAAAATGACAGCCTTCCAGCATTACACAGTCTTGTTAGAAATATGGCTAGTCATACCTTAAGCAGAGAAGTCTGCCAACTGCTCCCCCCAACTGAAGTTATCTCATCTCAACAGTCCTGTGTGGGAACAGCAATCGATTTTAGTTACTGCTGCTAAAATCATATTCCTCTCACAAACAGAACTCTTCATCTTTTTCTGTTTCAGAGTAAATAGTACATACCAGCACTATTTTAAAATAACAAACTCTTGATAGTAGAATAAAAAACTACAACTAAACACCACATACTCTTCACCATCTCCGTGGAGATGCTGCTTGTTCAGCGGCAAAGAGAATGACTGGGGTGGGCGGAGCCTAGGAGGGACTATATGGACAGCTTTTGCTGTGCTCTTTGCCATTTCCTGTTGGGGAAGAGAATATTCCCACAAGTTATGAATGACGCCGTGGACCGGACACACCAATGTTGGAGAAATGTAGATACGCATCCTTTAGATCCACGGTAGTCATAAATTGACCCTCCTGGATTGTGGGTAAAATCGTTCGAATAGTTTCCATCTTGAACGATGGCACTCTGAGAAATTTGTTTAGAATCTTTAAATCCAGAATTGGTCTGAAGGTTCCCTCTTTTTTGGGAACTACAAACAGATTTGAGTAAAACCCCAGTCCTTGTTCCACAGTTGGAACTGGGTGTATCACTCCCCATTTTTAACAGGTCTTCTACACAATGTAAGAATGCCTGTCTCTTTATTTGGTTTGAAGATAAGTGAGACATGTGGGAACCTTCCCCTTGGGGGTAGTTCCATGAATTCCAGAAGATAACCCCTGAGAGACTATTTCTAGTGCCCAGGGATCCTGAAACATCTCTTGCCCAAGCCTGAGCGAAGAGAGAGAGAGTCCTGCCCCCTACTAGATCCGGATCCCGGATCGGGGGCTACTCCTTCATGCTGTTTTGGTAGCAGCAGCAGGCTTCTTGGCCTGTTTACCCTTGTTCCAGCCTTGCATCGGTTTACAAGCTGGTTTGGTCTGCGAAGCATTACCCTCTTGTCTAGAGGCTGCAGAGTTGGAGGCCGGTCCGTTCCTGAAATTGCGAAAGGAACGAAAAACAGAATTTATGTTTACCTGATAAATTACTTTCTCCAACGGTGTGTCCGGTCCACGGCGTCATCCTTACTTGTGGGATATTCTCTTCCCCAACAGGAAATGGCAAAGAGCCCAGCAAAGCTGGTCACATGATCCCTCCTAGGCTCCGCCTACCCCAGTCATTCGACCGACGTTAAGGAGGAATATTTGCATAGGAGAAACCATATGGTACCGTGGTGACTGTAGTTAAAGAAAATAAACTATCAGACCTGATTAAAAAAACCAGGGCGGGCCGTGGACCGGACACACCGTTGGAGAAAGTAATTTATCAGGTAAACATAAATTCTGTTTTCTCCAACATAGGTGTGTCGGTCCACGGCGTCATCCTTACTTGTGGGAACCAATACCAAAGCTTTAGGACACGGATGAAGGGAGGGAGCAAATCAGGTCACCTAAATGGACGGGCACCACGGCTTGCAAAACCTTTCTCCCAAAAATAGCCTCAGAAGAAGCAAAAGTATCAAACTTGTAAAATTTGGTAAAAGTGTGCAGTGAAGACCAAGTCGCTGCCCTACATATCTGATCAACAGAAGCCTCGTTCTTGAAGGCCCATGTGGAAGCCACAGCCCTAGTGGAATGAGCTGTGATTCTTTCGGGAGGCTGCCGTCCGGCAGTCTCGTAAGCCAATCTGATGATGCTTTTAATCCAAAAAGAGAGAGAGGTAGAAGTTGCTTTTTGACCTCTCCTTTTACCGGAATAAACAACAAACAAGGAAGATGTTTGTCTAAAATCCTTTGTAGCATCTAAATAGAATTTTAGAGCAGCGAACAAACATCCAAATTGTGCAACAAACGTTCCTTCTTTGAAACTGGTTTCGGACACAGAGAAGGTACGATAATCTCCTGGTTAATGTTTTTGTTAGAAACAACTTTTGGAAGAAAACCAGGTTTAGTACGTAAAACCACCTTATCTGCATGGAACACCAGATAAGGAGGAGAACACTGCAGAGCAGATAATTCTGAAACTCTTCTAGCAGAAGAAATTGCAACCAAAAACAAAAACTTTCCAAGATAATAACTTAATATCAACGGAATGTAAGGGTTCAAACGGAACCCCCTGAAGAACTGAAAGAACTAAATTGAGACTCCAAGGAGGAGTCAAAGTTTGTAAACAGGCTTAATTCTAACCAGAGCCTGAACAAAGGCTTGAACATCTGGCACAGCGGCCAGCTTTTTGTGAAGTAACACAGACAAGGCAGAAATCTGTCCCTTCAGGGAACTTGCAGATAATCCTTTTTCCAATCCTTCTTGAAGGAAGGATAGAATCCTAGGAATCTTAACCTTGTCCCAAGGGAAATCCTTTAGATTCACACCAACAGATATATTTTTTCCAAATTTTGTGGTAAATCTTTCTAGTTACAGGCTTTCTGGCCCTGAACAAGAGTATCGATAACAGAATCTGAGAACCCTCGCTTCGATAAGATCAAGCGTTCAATCTCCAAGCAGTCAGCTGGAGTGAAACCAGATTCGGATGTTCGAACGGACCCTGAACAAGAAGGTCTCGTCTCAAAGGTAGCTTCAAGGTGGAGCCGATGACATATTCACCAGATCTGCATACCAAGTCCTGCGTGGCCACGCAGGAGCTATCAAGATCACCGACGCCCTCTCCTGATTGATCCTGGCTACCAGCCTGGGGATGAGAGGAAAATTAGGTTTATTTTTTGCCTTGAAAGGCCGATCCTGAGGAAGGGCGTGGCCCTTACCCCCAGTGATATCAGAGATAATCTCTTTCAAGTCAGGGCCAAACAGCGTTTTCCCCTTGAAAGGAATGTTAAGTAGCTTGTTCTTGGAAGACGCATCAGCTGACCAAGATTTCAACCAAAGCGCTCTGCGCCACAATAGCAAACCCTGAATTCTTAGCCGCTAACCTAGCCAATTGCAAAGTGGCGTCTAGGGTGAAAGAATTAGCCAATTTGAGAGCATTGATTCTGTCCATAATCTCCTCATAAGGAGGAGAATCACTATCGACCGCCTTTATCAGCTCATCGAACCAGAAACATGCGCTGTAGCTACAGGGACAATGCATGAAATTGGTTGTAGAAGGTAACCCTGCTGAACAAACATCTTTTTAACAAACCTTCTAATTTTTTATCCATAGGATCTTTGAAAGCACAACTATCCTCTATGGGTATAGTGGTGCGTTTGTTTAAAGTGGAAACCGCTCCCTCGACCTTGGGGACTGTCTGCCATAAGTCCTTTCTGGGGTCGACCATAGGAAACAATTTTTTAAATATGGGGGGAGGGACGAAAGGAATACCGGGCCTTTCCCATTCTTTATTAACAATGTCCGCCACCCGCTTGGGTATAGGAAAAGCTTCTGGGAGCCCCGGGACCTCTAGGAACTTGTCCATTTTACATAGTTTCTCTGGGATGACCAACTTGTCACAATCATCCAGAGTGGATAATACCTCCTTAGCAGAATGCGGAGATGTTCCAACTTAAATTTAAACGTAATCACATCAGGTTCAGCTTGTTGAGAAATGTTCCCTGAATCAGTAATTTCTCCCTCAGACAAAACCTCCCTGGCCCCATCAGACTGGGTAGGGGCCCTTCAGAACCATATTATCAGCGTCGTCATGCTCTTCAGTATCTAAAACAGAGCAGTCGCGCTTACGCTGATAAGTGTTCATTTTGGCTAAAATGTTTTTGACAGAATTATCCATTACAGCCGTTAATTGTTGCATAGTAAGGAGTATTGGCGCGCTAGATGTACTAGGGGCCTCCTGAGTGGGCAAGACTCGTGTAGACGGAGGGAATGATGCAGTACCATGCTTACTCCCCTCACTTGAGGAATCATCTTGGGCATCATTGTCATTGTCACATAAATCACATTTATTTAAATGAATAGGAATTCTGGCTTCCCCACATTCAGAACACAGTCTATCTGGTAGTTCAGACATGTTAAACAGGCATAAACTTGATAACAAAGTACAAAAAACGTTTTAAAATAAAACCGTTACTGTCACTTTAAATTTTAAACTGAACACACTTTATTACTGCAATTGCGAAAAAACATGAAGGAATTGTTCAAAATTCACCAAATTTTCAGCAGTGTCTTAAAGCCTTAAAAGTATTGCACACCAAATTTGGAAGCTTTAACCCTTAAAATAACGGAACCGGAGCCGTTTTTAACTTTAACCCCTTTACAGTCCCTGGTATCTGCTTTGCTGAGACCCAACCAAGCCCAAAGGGGAATACATACCAAATGACGCCTTCAGAAAGTCTTTTCTAAGTATCAGAGCTCCTCTCACATGCGACTGCATGTCATGCCTCTCAAAAACAAGTGCGCAACACCGGCGCGAAAATGAGGCTCTGCCTATGATTTGGGAAAGCCCCTAAAGAATAAGGTGTCTAAAACAGTGCCTGCCGATATTATTATATCAAAATACCCAGATAAAATGATTCCTCAAGGCTAAATATGTGTTAATAATGAATCGATTTAGCCCAGAAAAAGTCTACAGTCTTAATAAGCCCTTGTGAAGCCCTTATTTACGATCTTAATAAACATGGCTTACCGGATCCCATAGGGAAAATGACAGCTTCCAGCATTACATCGTCTTGTTAGAATGTGTCATACCTCAAGCAGCAAGAGACTGCTCACTGTTCCCCCAACTGAAGTTAATTGCTCTCAACAGTCCTGTGTGGAACAGCCATGGATTTTAGTGACGGTTGCTAAAATCATTTTCCTCATACAAACAGAAATCTTCATCTCTTTTCTGTTTCTGAGTAAATAGTACATACCAGCACTATTTTAAAATAACAAACTCTTGATTGAATAATAAAAACAGTTAAACAATAAAAAACTCTAAGCCATCTCCGTGGAGATGTTGCCTGTACAACGGCAAAGAGAATGACTGGGGTAGGCGGAGCCTAGGAGGGATCATGTGACCAGCTTTGCTGGGCTCTTTGCCATTTCCTGTTGGGGAAGAGAATATCCCACAAGTAAGGATGACGCCGTGGACCGGACACACCTATGTTGGAGAAATGACAGCTTCCAGCATTACCGAGTCTTGTTAGAAATGTGTCATACCTCAAGCAGCCAAAGTCTGCTCACTGTTTCCCCCAACTGAAGTCAATTCCTCTCAACAGTCCTGTGTGGAAACAGCCATCGATTTTAGTAACGGTTGCTAAAATCATTTTCCTCTTACAAACAGAAATCTTCATCTCTTTCCTGTTTCAGAGTAAATAGTACATACCAGCACTATTTTAAAATAACAAACTCTTGATTGAAGAATAAAAACTACATTTAAACACCAAAAAACTCTAAGCCATCTCCGTGGAGATGTTGCCTGTACAACGGCAAAGAGAATGACTGGGGAAGGCGGAGCCTAGGAGGGATCATGTGACCAGCTTTGCTGGGCTCTTTGCCATGTCCTGTTGGGGAAGAGCATATCCCACAAGTAAGGATGACGCCGTGGACCGGACACACCTATGTTGGAGAAAAGTGATTTCTTAATTTCTGCTATATGCATGTCACACACTGTTTATTTAGGGGATGGCAAAACTGTAGTCTACCTCATTACTTGCCAGGTCAACGTAAACAAGTGCCGAGTGTCTGTGTGGGTGTCTGTATCTGAGATTGTCTGTGTGTTTCTTTGCATGTTTGCTAGAGTGTCTATATGTGAATCCTTATGTGTGTCTGTGTGTTACTACCTTTACAACATTTCCAAGTTTGACTACACTTAAGAAAAAAGGGTATATACGTTTTAGTCAC
>NW_026512610.1:25000-52500 GCF_027579735.1 Bombina bombina | reverse complement strand
CAGGGCCCTTCCTTTCAGCCACTGCATGCTGTTGTCATCATTTAGTTGGCATCTTCCTTTACAAAAAGATCATCAGAACTCCATATTTTGTTTGTTTTCTAAATCTCCTTTTTTTACAAAACTGTAGTTTACCTCATTACTTGTCAGGTCAATGTAAACAAGTGCTAAGTGTCTGTTTGGGTGTCTGTGTCTGAGTTTATTTGTGTGTCTGCTAGAGTGTCTATATGTGAATCCTTATGTGTGAGTGTGTGTGTGTGTTTCAGTGTATGTTACTACCTTTACAACATTTCCAAGTTTAAATAGACACTTAAGAATAAAGTGCATATACATTTTAGTCACTTGGTCAAAAATTGCACATGTCAAAGGAGTGTGGGGGGGGGGGGGGGGCCCTGATCAATGGTTAAGTCAGGGGCCCCAAAATTTCTAGTGGTGGCCCTGCACACACATATACATATATACACACACACATACACATATACATATATACACACACATATACATATATATATACACACACACACATATACATATATACACACACATAAACATATATATACACACACACATAAACATATATATATATATATATACACACACAAACATATATATACACACACACATAAACATATATATATATATATACACACACAAACATATATATACACACACACATAAACATATATATATACACACACATAAACATATATATATATATACACACACACACATAAACATATATATATATATACACACACACACATAAACATATATATATATACACACACACACATAAACATATATATACACACACACACACAAACATATATATACACACACAAACACAAACATATATATACACACACACACACACAAACATATATATACATACACACACATATATATATATATATATATATATATATATATATATATATATATATATACCATCCATCTAGCTGCGTTACCCTCCTAGGGACATCCGCCTGGGTGCAGGAATGAGCAGTATAATCCTTGAAAAATAAATGCACTCACAGGTCTTCTCAGTCAAAGTGAAAACAAAGGTTTGTTTTATTGATGTAACATTTTCAGGGATATCTTCCCCTTCATCAGCATAACATAGAAGTAAAAATGTGACCAATTTATACATGCAAACAAATTGCAAAACAAATTAACACGCAATACCTGTTTGTAATCAGTGACCTCAAACATATCGGCATCAGGATGGAACGCAAGCCTTGCGTTCCACACAGAGTGAAAAAAACGGAAGTGCTATGCATCATATATATATATATATATATATCAAACAGGATCCCACACTCACTGCTATAGTCCAGCTTCCGGGGTGCTCTTTAAACCATTGATATAGAAAGAGAAATAAGAAAGGCACTCTCCGTATACTTTAGTATAATAACTTTACTTAGGTGAACGTTTTCGGGGTCACCCCCGTCCTCAGACCATACAAAATCAATAATACAGTGAACTATTTAAATGTTTACCTGGTGACGATCCTGCCAGAGTCTGTGGCGTCCTCCTAGCGCAACTGCGCATGCGCAAGAGTAAGTACAGAGGACCTGGAGGTTCAAAAAAGTCACCAAGGCAAAAATCGTGAAAACATGTAAAAAATAAAGATAAAAACAACAACAGTGTTAACATGGAAATTAAATTAAAAGTACACAGAACACAAGATCGTTGAAATGGTAGCTGATGGACAAATACTATGTTGATATGATGTAAGCATATAATGTAGACATATAAGTATTAGTAAATATGTCCGGTAGATATAGATGTTGAATGCAGTGTATAGCGGTATCAGTGGGGTACAGAGGATGTATCAAGATTACACATGACACTCTTTATAGGGACAATAGACACTCATAATTTGCAGCTAGAGTGTTAAACACCAACGCATCAAGTATGTAGCTTATAGCGCTGTTACGGCGACTGTTGCTAAGCAACCATATACAAAGCCAGTAGGATCACACTATTATCGCCTTCAGAAATAGGAGACCTCGGGCATATAAACCTAGGAATTTAAATACTGTTGAAAGCTCAGACAATAGCTCTGACCCTGAACAGGGTGAAGTGGTAGCAATGGGCACTACCACAGGCTCCCAACCCATGACCACCCGGTCAAAAAACGCCTACGGGGGGAGGCCACACCCCAGGAGAAGTGGTCACAAACGTAAGGGGAACGTCCAGGGGGAGACCACCACGGCGATGGCGCCGGGGCTGGCACTGAGCAATATAATCAATCTCAGCTCTCACCAGCTAACAACCACTGAAAGTGAGATATTGGAGAAAGGCCTGAGTTTTGTACCCACGGCCAAATTGGACAGATTTGATGTACACGTTGACCTATATAAATTTAATAGGAAACTTCGCCTTAAAGAACATTTTGGGCAGACTGATTACCAGATGGAGAAATTCAGAAAACGGAGTAAATTTGATCCAAAATCCTCAAATGCAAGTATCAGTACGTATACAAGTATGATAAAAGAGAACTTTGAAGGTTCATTGGACAAGGAACACCCTACAAGAAACAACTTTTCAAGAACAGAATGGAAGGCCCTGAAGGGGTTAAAGGAAAATCACAAGTTGGTGATCCGTAATGCGGACAAGGGGGGTGCATTAGTCCTACAGGACTATAGGGATGAAATAATATCCCAGTTGGATGATAAGAAGACATACCGCACATTAACACAGGATCCCACCTCTGATTTAAAAAAAAACATTGATAAATATCTGGATATACTATATTCAACGAACATTGTATCTAAAGCTACATATGAATTTCTGTTGGTTGATTTTCCTATAAATCCTATCATCTATACCTTACCCAAGGTCCACAAAGACCCGGTGAGGCCTCCAGGACGTCCAATTGTATCGGCAAGGGGATCGATACTCCAAACACTGGCTATATACGTCGATGATATCCTACAACCATTTGTCAGACAGATGGATTCTTTCCTTCTGGATTCCATAGAGATGGTGAAATTACTACATGATATTGAAGGATTAACTGAAGATGATGTGCTGGTTACCCTGGATGTAACCAGCCTTTATACAGTCATCCCGCATGAGGACGGTATGGCGGCGATCAAATCCACTCTCCTTAATTCTCCTTACGTTGGTCCACCTGTCGATGTGGTACTACAACTATTGGAGTACTGTCTCAAGATGAATTATTTCAAGTTTGAAGCAAAGTTCTATTTACAGATTTCGGGCACGGCGATGTGGTCCAATGTGGCCCCATCCTATGCCAATCTGTATATGGCGGAGTTTGAGACCCTGGGCACTATGCTATTCAAGGATCCACGGGTATTATGTTTCCGTAGATACATAGATGATCTATTCTTGATCTGGCGAGGGGAGCAACAAGATCTAATGTCTTGGTTCCAAGAACAATCTTAAGTTCAAGATTACTCACAACAAACAAACAGTTGATTTCCTCGATTTAAGGATATACAGATCTGGTGATGGACTGAAGACCACACTATACCAAAAACACACGGATAGGAATTCGATCCTCCAAGGAACAAGTTGTCACCCACCTTTTTTGAAAAAGGCTTTGCCCAAGTCTCAGTTCAAGAGGGTAACACGAAACAACAGTGACCAAGAGAATAAAAGAGTACAACTTGAGGAGATGAGGATGAAATTTGAGCAGCGGGGTTATAGTAGAGAACACCTGAACGTGGCTTTCGTTGAAGCTCATACCACTTCACAGAATGAGGCTCTAAAGAAAACAGTACCTGAGGCACCACCTAAGGAACGATTGATACCGACGACCACCTTTACTCCTGATAAGGTCTCTCTACCGAACATACTACGAGAACATTGGGATATTATTTCAACTGACAAAAAACTGCCTTGCGAGTCTATGGACTTACCGATTGTTGGTTATAGGAGGGCGGCCTCCTTAAGAGATCATCTGATGCGACCCGATAACAGACTAAGTTACAAGTCTAAAACATGGTTAGACACCACCAAAAATGGGTGCTTTCGATGCAGTGGGTGCACCACATGCAGTGGGATGACCCAGAGTAAATTTTTCACACATCCGTGGACCAACAGAAAATTTACAATTAGACACAGAGTCACATGCACTACAAATTACATCATATACATGATCCACTGTCCGTGTGGCAAGTTCTATGTCGGTAAGACACAGGATGATGCCCGCACCAGAATGGCCAACCATAGGTTGGCCATTAGGGCAGCGTTGGAGAATGGTAAATCTGACCAACCGGTAGCCAGACACTTTCTGCAGGCGAGACACAAAAATACTGATTTACGTTTCATTATTATTGACCATGTCCCACCCCTAGCGAGGGGTGGTGACAGAGGTAGGGTGCTCTTACAGAGGGAAAGTCGATGGATTTTCACACTTGACACTCTGGTCCCTAAGGGGCTTAATGTCCATTTTGACATGCAGTGCTTTTTGTGAAGTTTCTAATATTGAAAATTGGAATGTTTTATTTCTAAATGTATTTAAATGTATCTAAATGAAGGATTGATTATATATCATCTGGTGGAGTTATATGCATAGGTGCTTTAATACATGGGAACATAGATTTAAATTCGAAAACCCATTAGACTACACTGTGTGATGGGTACCCTTGTTTGTTTCAGGTTTGTATGTTTTGTACCTTTGGCTTAGTGGGGATACCATCATATATGATGGATATGATACGACTACTGAGCATGCTGATTGTGATTTAATAATAGTCTTGTTTAGTGATAGTAGTATAAGTTGGTGTGATGATCAATACCTATTTTGGATTGTTGGCAGGACATAGCATATGGTGAAATAATATGCTATTGTGGGAGGTACTTTTTGTGATCCTCCTATTTTCAGTGTTTAAGAATTATGTTCCTTTTGGAGCCTTGGTATCTACATACTAAACATGTGGTATTTTTTGTTTGGGGTATGATGAACTACACTATACGGTATTTGCATTACGATTGATGATTTGAGAACTTTGGAGCATTGATGGGACTGCAGGTTATGCTATATGGCCAGTGATGGGGCTGCAGCTAATGCTGTATGGCCAGTGTTGTGGTGTTCAGGCTAATCAGTATGTGAACAAAATATTAATATTTAGATTATTATATACCATCCAGTATATATGTGCTATAAGATAGCTCGACAATAGGCGGCTGACAGAATGATTTCTCTAGTATGGTGTCCATCTAATATTGTGTATGATCTCTGAATGGCTAGTTTTAGTATCAGGAGTGGTTTGTACGCTGAGTTTTTTCGCCTTAGAACTGTCTGTTTTTATTCATGAACGATAATAGTGTGATCCTACTGGCTTTGTATATGGTTGCTTAGCAACAGTCGCCGTAACAGCGCTATAAGCTACATACTTGATGCGTTGGTGTTTAACACTCTAGCTGCAAATTATGAGTGTCTATTGTCCCTATAAAGAGTGTGATGTGTAATCTTGATACATCCTCTGTACCCCACTGATACCGCTATACACTGCATTCAACATCTATATCTACCGGACATATTTACTAATACTTATATGTCTACATTATATGCTTATATCATATCAACATAGTATTTGTCCATCAGCTACCATTTCAACGATCTTGTGTTCTGTGTACTTTTAATTTAATTTCCATGTTAACACTGTTGTTGTTTTTATCTTTATTTTTTACATGTTTTCACGATTTTTGCCTTGGTGACTTTTTTGAACCTCCAGGTCCTCTGTACTTACTCTTGCGCATGCGCAGTTGCGCTAGGAGGACGCCACAGACTCTGGCAGGATCGTCACCAGGTAAACATTTAAATAGTTCACTGTATTATTGGTTTTGTATGGTCTGAGGACGGGGGTGACCCCGAAAACATTCACCTAAGTAAAGTTATTATACTAAAGTATACGGAGAGTGCCTTTCTTATTTATCTTTCTATATCAACGGTTTAAAGAGCACCCCGGAAACTGGACTATAGCAGTGAGTGTGGGATCCTGTTTGATATATATAAAAAAGAAAATAAAACCTATCCCAACCGGATTAGAAGAAAAAATTTAGGCAAGCGCACACAAGCGAAAGCAACAGGTCCAGCCCGTCATGCGACACAATTCCTCAAGAGCTGGGAAACTTATTTCCTTGTTTTTTTGCATCAAATAGAGACAATAAGGAAGAGGATCACCATCCCTCCAGTCGTCTAAACAAGCTTGCTATCTAATTCAGAAGACTGAGATTCAGCTGACGGATCAGAACTGGAAACCTCCAACGTCGCCAAAACCTCTCTCAGAAGTACACGCAGGCGAGCCATTCTAAATCTAAAAGCAAAATTCACCTCCGTCTGAGTATCTGGGGGCTCCGACTCTGGAGGTAGCACCTCTGAAGCCTCAGAGGACACCGCTTCCCCAGAAGACTGATCGGATCCCATGGTCCTCTTACATGACGGACCTTGGGTAGGAGCACACGGATTAAGTCTTCTCTTGCATGTGGCAGGAAGATGTAAATGTGCTAAAGCCAGAGATATGGCCATGCGAAAACACGCAGTTACCTCTGGTGGAAAGAGACCTCCCTGAGGAGAAGGGGTAACGGTATTTGGGACAACTGCTGGTGTAGGAACAGAAGATTCTAGGGAAAAAACCTCACGGGATGCAGAATCCTCAGAGGCAGATGGCTCAGTGTTCTCTAACCTCTGAACATTGGAAGAGGAGAACACCCTATGGCGACAAACGGTACATAATTGAGAGGGCTGGGTTACCCGGGCCTCCTCACAATATACACAAGTATCAAAATCTGACTCAGAGGAACCCCCCCTCTAACATATCAGAATCCTCCATAACTCAACTAAGTAGCTTATGGACAAAAACAACTAGCACCATACACCCCCAATGGCTGGGGCACTCACCACCTCCTATGACCCAGACAGGTAGAGAGAAAGATCCTCTCCGCAGACGCTCGGTCAGGAATACGGAAATGAATAGAAAAAAAAAAAAACGTGACCGCACCTGGTCACATGGTGCAACGTGCAAGATCACTCCCGCTAAGGAAAAGTGCGCCAGTGTAATAAAACTGTGCAAGAAAATTAACCTGTATGTTCCGTAATAGCCTATGAGCCCCAAACATCTAAACGTCTCCTACACCAAAGCAGTCAGAATCACATAAACATGAATAAAGTCCCCACTGTTCAATAATCCCCCTCAGGAGATATTAACCCTTGATTCCATAAAGATAAAGGAGTCCCACTGAGACCCTGTCTTCTTATTTTACGATAACATGCAAGTAAAAACTGAAACGATCTTACCGTAATCTATGCAGTGGAACAGCAACACGGTCCTTCAAATTTGACAGGTGGTAGCAGCGCTTCTGACATGGACTTGAGTACAGAAAGCAGGCAGCGAAACTCGTCAACTCTGATTGCTTATGGAGCTGTTAATATGAGTCGGGATGGTTTCGCAGAAAGACTCTCCCTGCATCTCCGGACTCTAACTTTCATCCATGCTCTCACTGAGAGGCTGACAGGACTACTTAAAACTCCAGTCCCATGTCGAAGAGTACTACCCTCCATAAGAGACTAAACTAATTCTGACATTTCTCTGCCAACCTCCTGTGACGAAAGGCAAAGAATGACTGGGGAATGAGGGATGTGGGGGAGGTAGTTAAGCCTTTGGCTGGGGTGTCTTTGCCTCCTCCTGGTGGCCAGGTTCTGTATTCCCAAAAATAATGAATGCAGCTGTGGACTCTCCCTGTATTTAGAAGGAAATTAAACACAACACTAGAATTTACATAGTTCAGTGGTATTTAAAGATTATCAATCTTATATAGAAATTATTATTAGCTGGTAACCAGTTATATCCTATAAGACATTTACTTTTTGGCAAATAATAATCTTTTTGTATATATATTTTTGTAGCAAATATTAGTCAGTCCCCTTGTGGTTTTAATTCCCACAAATTCCAGATCATTTCTGCCTGATCTATTAATATGTTTGAAGATGTATTTAGTAGCATTTCTGCTGAATATTGTTTGCATAATAGAGATTAGATCCATAGCCCCCCAGTCCACTGATTAATGCCAAAATGTTTCTTTCAAGACAGAGAATTTTATACAACATTTCAAATTACTTCTGTTATCTAATTTGCTTCATTCTTTAGGTATCCAATGCACATGGGTGAGCCAATCACACGAGGCATCTAAGTGTAGCCACCAATCAGCAGCTACTGAGCCTATTCACGTATGCTTTTCAACACAGGATATCAATACAGCAAAGCAGATGATATAAGTTGGAAAGTTGTGTACAATTGCATGTTCTATCTGAATCATAAAAGTTTTATTTTCACTTTACAGTCAGCAAAAATATAACAATAGATTATGTTAATGATTTTTTTCTTCATGTAGCTTATCGTTTGCTTGTGTTTAATTTCCAGCGGTTGTAGTTCTGTCCTGCTGCCCCTGGACTGCCCTGCCCCGACCTATTATACACGTAACCACGACCAGCCTATTCTGGCCCCCTCACTCCTCCACAAGCCCCCCAGTAAATACTGAGAAGAATGCTGCATGATAGATCAGTGTTTGTGTGTTGGTAAATACTTCCTCACCATCCATTTTCCCCTTTTCTTTCTGTAAATGCTGGATTTGCTTTATGAGTTTCCTTTTCTTCTTCCCAGAGAGGGTGATGTTGGCTCTGGCGCTGGAGCTGATGAGAGAAAGAGAAACAATTAAGTATCTAGAGCGCAAATCCTTTTGCCATCTGTGCAATTCCAGTTCTTTTATAGTGATAAGTAATGATCTGAATGAAACTGACATTTGGTCTCTACAATGCGTCCATAGAAAGAAATGCTGTGCTCGTTCCATACCGCCATAGTTTTACTCAAATTGGAAGATAAAGGCCTATAGTTGAGTTAACATAGGGAATGTACATCATAGATCTGATTTCCTAAATAGCTTCTTTAGCCTCTTTAAAATGTAAGTTAAGCGCCAGTAGTTCTTTAGTGCATTGTGGTAAGTAAACACTCAGGGCCTTGCACTTATCTTCATTCAGTTTATAACCGGATAGGTTTGCAATGGTACTTGTGGCCAAGTAAATCACTGGAAGAGTCAACAGGGGCTTAGTGATAAAGTAACCTCATCAGCGAAGAAGGCTTTCGTATGCTCCCTGTCACCAACTCTAATGCCATAAACATCTGAAATTTGTCGTTGGCTCTTTGGCAATGGTTCTGGGCTAGTAACTTTTAAACCCTGACAAACTATGGTGACTTTTTCCACCCCTGTATGTATATTTGTGTGTGTCTGTGCATAACTACTGCTCACTGGATGGTTTTAGTTTTTTTGCACCATTCCCTGTAAACCATAGGGGCTGTTGTGCATGAAAATCCAAGAATATCATCAGTTTCACAGAAACACAAACTACCCTGTCTGGCACAAACAATTATTCCACTGTCAAAGTCAGTAGCGATGGGAGCGATTAGATGTAGGTTGGAGGGTGATCATAGAGAGCAGTTCTGGGAGTATTTGGAAATAAGTGAGGAAATAAAGTTGGGGGCGAGGATGCAGGTTAATGAGTTATTTTTCTTCTATACAAATAAAACACTCGCTAACAAGCCCCTCAATAGACGGTAATATTCTTTATCATGAAAAACAGACTATTTAAAAACACTATACTCTGTTGCCATGGAAATAGGAATGTAAGTGTGTGTGTAAAGGGTTGAGCAAAAAGAGGCTGCTTCTAGGGTGGTAACTGGCCATAGAACAAGCTATTATGCTAGGGTGGCAACTGGCCATAGAACAAGCTATTATGCTAGGGTGGTAACTGGCCATAGAACAAGCTATTATGCTAGGGTGGCAACTGGCCATAGAACAAGCTATTATGCTAGGGTGGTAATAAGCCATAGAACAAGCTATTATGCTATTGTTCGTTCCCAGGTTGAGCGCTTCTCTCATTTTATTTATGCAAATTATGACACTTAGGGAAGTCTCCCTAAGTGTGATGCGGGAATCCAGATGTGGACCCGTTGCTCAGTGTGCCTAGAGAGATATGGCTGCACCTCACTGACGAGGCCATTAATAGGCTGAAACGTACGTCTGGGGTTTTGCTGTTTCTCTTGTTCAGAGAGGGATTGCCTGGTATTTCGGGGCTGGACTGTACTGTGAAGTCAGGATCAGACTGATATGCTTCAGGAAAGTTCTTCTCTGTGAAAGGCACATATTGAGCAAAAAGAGGCTGCTTCTAGGGTGGTAACTAGCCATAGAACAAGCTATTATGCTATTGTTCGTTCCCAGGTTGAGCGCTTCTCTCTTTTTATTTATGTGTGTAAAGGGTGTGTGACAAATACAATTCTTAATTCATTAAAATTAAAGGTTAAACAATATGGGGGCGGAGCCATCTTCCAAAGCGGCTAGACGTGTTTTGAGAGAGCTCCTGACTTGTAGTCCTAATTTTTGGGGAAAAACCGCCTAACATACGCCTGGAATTTGCACAATAGTGCTCATGATCCCCAATTTGTTTCTAAACATGTTATAAGAGACCAAGGAAACTTCCTGTGTTTGCGCAAATAGACGAAGCAGCTGGATGATGCCATGTGGTGAGTGTCGCCATTTACAGACCTCAAGTTACACATGCTGTTCACAAGCCCACACTCACACCTAATATCTTGCTTTGGATAATCAAGTGGAAAGACAGGCTGACGTTACATACAGTCTTAACTGGTAATTTGATCGTGAGCTATGGAGCTAATGGCAGTGTATGCTGCAGGTAATGTGGATACGATCAATGGATGGGAAAAAAGCATGTGCAATCTGATCAACTATCACTTAGAAGAAATGGAGAAGGAAATAATCCTGGCTCTATCAGCTGCATGCGGTAGTGCGTCCGCCATTGACCCACAGCAACGGCCACTGCAAGGGAGCGTTCTTCAGGACCCGCTTCCTACAGTACAGGGCTTTGGTAACCAGAGGCTAATATCCCTAAAAGACCACAGAAAGGCCTTTAGATGGCCCAAAGCTGTTATCTCAAGCAAAGCTTTGACTGACCCGAGACCATTGCACACAAATTACCCTGACGTTGCCAAGATGGCAGGGAGAGATATATGGGAGACGCATGGACACGGCATGACTGCACAGAAAAAGTCAGAGGTGGAGCGTCCGACATATACAACTATAGTGATCGCTGTTGTGGCGCAGTCAATTCAGCTCCTGGTGCAGAGAACCTCAGCTGTGGATGCACTGTCGGAAGACATGTTCTTTTGGGACTTTAGGGCACGGCAAACTGGGGTAGGCTAATTATGGACTACTCTTGGATTGCTTGAATTCAAGTAGATCAGATTCCTTTGAGGTCTTTAAAGTACCCGCTTGTTATTCTTATTTTCTACTATGTGACTTCATTGTCAATGTATTTAAGTTTCCTGTTATTATATTGGTAAGATGTTTTAACACGTGTATTGTATTGCTCACTGTTAGATGTGGGAATGTCGCCACAAGGTATACAATATTTTCTCTTACTTGTCACTATAAAATAGCATTTACCTACGTATTTACATAAACAGCTATTACCTTACATTTGGCTTAGTTTATTAGGACTGGCTAATTATGAAGATCATATGCTGGCAATGCTGCAATTGCTTTTACTAATTCTAATCTAATATGCCTTCCACTCAGTTTACAATTTGCTCATTAATGACATGATGGCCACTGTTTCTTCTTAAGAGTATTTAATAAAAATAACAACTGTTATATGTTTTTCCTGTCTGGGGGAGACTGTCTGACTTGACTTTGCAGCTATATAGGATTAGCTAAGCATGGGGTTCTTGGTTGCCAAGAGTATCCTAAACATTCTGCATACCCATAAACAACTTGATATTTGAAGAGGAGTACATATATGTCTACAGTGTGTCTGGCAGGACTTTTTTTTTTTTTTTTGAGAATCAAAGTTTTTTATTGAGGGATACCAGGAGTACAAAATTAAAGCACAATAAACATTATACAAAGAGTAAATACATTATACATCATAGGCTTGTACATTCCTAAAGTCTCCAGTATAATATAAAATAATCACGTTCTGGCATTCCCTCTTTTCTATTTTGTTTTGTTTCCTATGTAGATACATAATAAAATGATAAAATGATAGAATTTAAACAACCCTGGTAGATTATACTTCCTATAGAGTGGTACATTAATTATAATAGAGGTGTATTTATTTTTGAAGGATTGACAAATTATAGGGAATCATAACAAGTTGCTCCTATTAGATACACGTGAACAGGGGGCAAAGAGCCTCATTTTCATGATAAACAAAAGACTAAGAGCAACTTATGACAAAGTGATGTTTGTAGCGGGTTAATACCGCTTATTTATCCACCTAATATAAGAGTGGATTATAGCTATGAGGGCGGGGGACGGAGCTATAATGTAGTGTTTAGGGGGTCATCGATGGGATCTGTGTCCCTTAGCTTAATAAATAAGCTCCAAGAAGGGGGGGCAGAGCCTAGTAATATAGGAACAAACTAAAAGCAAAAAGTATAATATGGTAGAGTTGGACCTGGACTAGTACTAGGAGTGTATGTGGGGCTGGGTGGAGTTCTCTAACCCCAACACACAAAAATCACCAGCAGCAAAAAAGTTATAGAGGATCAGCTGCCCCGGCCGTCGGCAGCTTCATAGTTAACAATATGGAATCATCTTTGCTGCAAAATTGTTGTGCATACTGGTTAAGTCTTGGTTTTTTATATACTATTAATTAACTTCAGTGCAGTAACAGAACACACCACCTGAGTATGGGCCCTATACCCAAGCAGCATGCCAGCCACAATGCGTAGTTAGTATTTAACAGAAATCATCTAGTGTACTGACTTAGGGCTGAGTGTTGCCAGATACAGAAAACAATAAAGCAGTGCCAGAAACTGCACACGTTACACTGCAGTAATTGCTGTAGACCTGGATAATCAAACTTATGTAACATACACATTCTCATATAACTGTACTATACCCCTGATCAACTTTAGGTAAACCATAGATATTTTACAGGGGAGTTCCGGTTTGAATATATAGAGAGCAGGTATATGGTTGCAAATTAAATTAATAGGGCAAAATACAGTACAATAGGGCTATAACATATCATAGTCTGGCCATGTAGTGTCATCCTAATAGCATAAGGTTTGGGAGATGATGATATCAAGAGTTAATCTCTAAACAAATTTATGAGAGTTAAGCTTAAACCATTGCTAGGTATGTAAATAAAAATATACAGTTAAAACATTAAAAGCAAGGATGTATCTTAAATTACATGAAAGGTAGTTAGCATGACAGAACCAAAAAACAGTTGTATGAGATCATTAACTATAAAAATGACAAATTCCTTTAACTAGAAAACAGGAGGCAATGTTAGAGTAATAACCTAGTTAACACATTATGTCTTGGCCTCACATAAGACAAAATGCTGTACCATACATACCGCGGTGCACTAACATTAACAGACATGTCACTTTTTAATTATAAGCAAAGGCAAAGGGTTTTCACAATATAGTCTCAATTAGTAAAGGAAGACTATTATAATAGCCTTGTGGTTAGTTCTTTAACCTATGCCCCTGGCAAGCAGTGACCCAGTCCCTAGTAACATTATGTGAAGGGGGTAGAATCTCCACATGGCTCTCACCAGACTCAGGCATGCTGAAGAAAAGGCGCTGATCCAGGAATGGAGAGAAAAACATGAAGTGTGAAATAGCATCAAGTGCCCATTTTGTATTGGAGGGCAAAGTGAAACCCCTTAAGGGTAATAGATAAAACGGAAAGGTTACACTATATTCATCATATAACTTCAAAAACTAACGTTATCAGTGTCCGTGCCAAAGTACATAAATCACATAAGAGCCATGGAGAGGTTATTAGATGCAGGTTTAGTCTTTCTATTATAGAGAGTCTCAAACAGACTGGGGGAAACAGGGTATCTGGCATTGCAGCTATCATAAATATCCTCCAGAGCAACTATTCCTCTGCAGTCTAATGTTGTGAATAATGGTCATAATGTCCAGAGTCAAGATATGGTATGATTGTTTTGAACCTCTGCGAGAGCCTTCCTGAAATCAGTGATCACAACCGCTATGCCCATATACCGGTGTTATATAGTAATGTCTATATGGTCTGGGTGGCAAGAAATAGACAGAGACCAGTTGTGAACGCTCTTATACCGGGTGAGCTGTAAAATGGCCCATCCCCGGCAGTGTCATCTGTTCTCTTACCCGACTCCAGATCGGACTGCGAGCGGCAGAAGAGGCTTCAGGGGTAAGGTGATTGCTGCTTTGTAAGTCTGAAGACATCTCGTGGGAAAGCGGCAGCTGGCGTCTGGGTATGCATCTATTAACAGAGTCGCAATGGTCAAGCTCTGTATCTCCGGAGGAAACGGTGTCATCATGGTCTCGCATAAGTGGTTTCCTAGATCCGAGGCAGCGACCCGAGTGTGGGCAATAGAAGGATGGAAAACGTGTAGGGCCCAAGATGGCGGCTTAGCTTGCGCGCTTATGGCAGTCGGACTCTTAGTCTCCTCGAAATCCAGTTTCACTGGAGTGGCCGGCGGAAAGTAAAGAGCCGGTGGTCTGCTCTTCTTGCACGGTTCAGAGCGCGGTATGCCATTGTCAGGGGGACTTTCCAGGTCATACTCAGCTGTTGTCTTGTTTTCTCCAGCACGCTGTATCCGATCTGCGATCTCCTCTGTATGGATTATCTGCGGTGCAAGGTCTAGTAGCAGTGACATTAGGTCATCTTTCATGCTGTTAAAGTATTGCGCTAAGCATTGTTGGGTACGTCGTTCCCATACTGCAAGGGCCTCCATATTTTCAGTACTGTTGCAATACAGGGTCTATCCGGCGTATCCGCGTGGAGTAACTTGAAAGCAGGATTCAGAGTTGTGTTTCTTGGTTGTTTCTTTTGACTTCTAGTGGAGTATAATAGGTAGGATTAGTCTTCTAGAGTGACTTAGAGAAAGTTTGGGCTCTGTATATATTAATTAAATCATTTAATGATATCTATGAGCCAGGAGCCACATACACACACGTCTAGCTGCCTCGGCAGTTGGCTCCGCCCCCCGTCTGGCAGGACTTTTATATATACGCCACGTCCCCTCATGGAGTTTATAATGTTACAGCGCTGTCAGCGGCCGAGATGGCGCAGCCTAGAATTTATATTGATCTTAAGGGGGGAATCTCTATGATGTGAACCTTTATACCTGCTCTGGACTGTATGTATACCTTAAACACCAAGATAATCCCTATAATCTTTTTATAGGTTATTTATCACACTGTATATTACCTAGATAAGTTGTTCTTATTTGCTCCATTAGAACATTTAAGCTATACTAGGAGAGATATCATTTTTAGTTATATGTAATAGGTTGATATGCAACTATATACAACTCAATATGGAGTTATGCTTACTTCCAGACATATTAGCCCAAATCCAGTACCCTTTAGATATATAGTAAAATACAATCATAACATAAGACTAGGTTTATAAGTTAGTGAGATGTTTATGTATAGAGGGCTGCGTCGTCCCACCTACTTAAGATATCTGAAATAGATTAAGCAGACTTATATCATACTTTGGACTGTATAATACTACTACCTGGTTGCTATGTACATTGACAAAAGTAGTTTATTCTTTTGTGTGTGTGAATAACATAATTTATGCTTACCTGATAAATTCCTTTCTTCTGTAGTGTGATCAGTCCACGGGTCATCATTACTTCTGGGATATTACTCCTCCCCAACAGGAAGTGCAAGAGGATTCACCCAGCAGAGCTGCATATAGCTCCTCCCCTCTACGTCACTCCCAGTCATTCGACCAAGGACCAACGAGAAAGGAAAAGCCAAGGGTGAAGTGGTGACTGGAGTATAAATTAAAAAATATTTACCTGCCTTAAAAACAGGGCGGGCCGTGGACTGATCACACTACAGAAGAAAGGAATTTATAAGGTAAGCATAAATTATGTTTTATTCTGTTAAGTGTGATCAGTCCACGGGTCATCATTACTTCTGGGATACCAATACCAAAGCAAAAGTACACGGATGACGGGAGGGATAGGCAGGCTCTTTATACAGAAGGAACCACTGCCTGAAGAACCTTTCTCCCAAAAATAGCCTCAGATGAAGCAAAAGTGTCAAATTTGGAAAAAGTATGAAGCGAAGACCAAGTTGCAGCCTTGCAAATCTGTTCAACAGAGGCCTCATTCTTGAAGGCCCAAGTGGAAGCCACAGCTCTAGTAGAATGAGCTGTAATTCTTTCAGGAGGCTGCTGTCCAGCAGTCTCATAAGCTAAACGAATTATGCTACGAAGCCAAAAAGAAAGAGAGGTAGCGGAAGCTTTTTGACCTCTCCTCTGCCCAGAGTAAATGACAAACAGAGAAGACGTTTGTCGAAATTCCTTAGTTGCCTGTAAGTAAAATTTTAGAGCACGGACTACATCCAGGTTGTGCAGTAGACGTTCCTTCTTTGAAGAAGGATTTGGGCATAAAGAAGGAACAACAATCTCTTGATTGATATTCCTGTTAGTAACTACCTTAGGTAAGAACCCAGGTTTAGTACGCAGGACTACCTTATCCGAATGAAAAATCAAATAAGGAGAATCACAATGTAAGGCTGATAATTCAGAGACTCTTCGAGCCGAGGAAATAGCCATTAAAAATAGAACTTTCCAAGATAACAACTTTATATCAATGGAATGAAGGGGTTCAAACGGAACGCCCTGTAAAACATTAAGAACAAGGTTTAAACTCCATGGTGGAGCAACAGTTTTAAACACAGGCTTAATCCTGGTCAAAGCCTGACAAAAAGCCTGGACGTCAGGAACTTCTGACACGCGTTTGTGTAACAGAATGGACAGAGCTGAGATCTGTCCCTTTAATGAACTAGCAGATAAACCCTTTTCTAAACCTTCTTGTAGAAAAGACAATATCCTAGGAATCCCAACCTTACTCCAAGAGTAACCTTTGGATTCACACCAATATAGGTATTTACGCCATATCTTATGGTAAATCTTTCTGGTAACAGGTTTCCTAGCCTGTATTAAGGTATCAATAACTGACTCAGAAAACCCACGTCTTGATAAAATCAAGCGTTCAATTTCCAAGCAGTCAGCTTCAGAGAAGTTAGATTTTGATGTTTGAAGGGACCCTGTATCAGAAGGTCCTGTTTCAGAGGTAGAGACCAAGGTGGACAGGATGACATGTCCACCAGGTCTGCATACCAAGTCCTGCGTGGCCACGCAGGTGCTATTAGAATCACTGATGCTCTCTCTTGTTTGATTCTGGCAATCAATCGAGGAAGCAACGGGAAGGGTGGAAACACGTAAGCCATCCTGAAGTCCCAAGGTGCTGTCAGAGACTCAGAGCATCTATCAGGACTGCTCCTGGATCCCTGGATCTGGACCCGTAACGAGGAAGCTTGGCGTTCTGTCGAGACGCCATGAGATCTATCTCTGGTTTGCCCCAACGTCGCAGTATTTGGGCAAAGACCTCCGGATGAAATTCCCACTCCCCCGGATGAAAAGTCTGACGACTTAAGAAATCCGCCTCCCAGTTCTCCACTCCCGGGATGTGGATTGCTGACAGGTGGCAAGAGTGAGACTCTGCCCAGAGAATTATCTTTGATACTTCCATCATAGCTAGGGAGCTTCTTGTCCCTCCCTGATGGTTGATGTAAGCTACAGTCGTGATGTTGTCCGACTGAAACCTGATGAACCCCCGAGTTGTCAACTGGGGCCAAGCCAGGAGGGCATTGAGAACTGCTCTCAATTCCAGAATGTTTATTGGCAGGAGACTCTCCTCCTGACTCCATTGTCCCTGAGCCTTCAGAGAATTCCAGACGGCACCCCAACCTAGAAGGCTGGCGTCTGTTGTTACAATTGTCCAGTCTGGTCTGCTGAATGGCATCCCCCTGGACAGATGTGGCCGAGAAAGCCACCATAGAAGAGAATTTCTGGTCTCTTGATCCAGATTCAGAGAAGGGGATAAGTCTGAGTAATCCCCATTCCACTGACTTAGCATGCACAGTTGCAGTGGTCTGAGGTGTAAGCGTGCAAAGGGTACTATGTCCATTGCCGCTACCATTAAGCCGATTACCTCCATGCATTGAGCCACTGACGGGTGTTGAATGGCATGTAGGGTGCGGCAAGCACTTTGAAGTCTTGTTAGCCTGTCCTCTGTCAGGTAAATCTTCATTTCTACAGAATCTATAAGAGTCCCCAGGAAGGGAACTCTTGTGAGTGGAACGAGTGAACTTTTCTTTTCGTTCACCTTCCATCCATGTGACCTTAGAAATGCCAGCACTAACTCTGTATGAGACTTGGCAGTTTGAAAGCTTGAAGCTTGTATCAGAATGTCGTCTAGGTATGGAGCTACCGAGATTCCCCGCGGTCTTAGTACCGCCAGAAGAGCACCCAGAACCTTTGTGAAGATTCTTGGAGCTGTAGCCAATCCGAATGGAAGAGCCACAAACTGGTAATGCCTGTCTAGGAAGGCAAACCTTAGGTACCGATAATGATCTTTGTGAATCGGTATGTGAAGGTAAGCATCTTTTAAATCTACAGTGGTCATGTACTGACCCTCTTGGATCATAGGTAAAATTGTCCGAATAGTCTCCATCTTGAACGATGGAACTCTTAGGAATTTGTTTAGGATCTTTAAGTCCAGGATTGGTCTGAAAGTTCCCTCTTTTTTGGGAACCACAAACAGATTTGAGTAAAACCCCTGTCCCTGTTCCGATCGTGGAACTGGATGGATTACTCCCATTAACAAGAGCTCTTGTACGCAGCGTAGAAACGCCTCTTTCTTTGTCTGGATTGTTGACAATCTTGACAGATGAAATCTCTCTCTTGGAGGAGAGTATTTGAAGTCCAGAAGGTATCCCTGAGATATTATCTCTAGCGCCCAGGGATCCTGGACATCTCTTGCCCAAGCCTGGGCGAAGAGAGAAAGTCTGCCCCCCACTAGATCCGATCCCGGATCGGGGGCCCTCAATTCATGCTGTTTTAGGGGCAGTAGCAGGTTTCCTGGCCTGCTTGCCCTTGTTCCAGGACTGGTTAGGTTTCCAGCCTTGTCTGTAGCGAGCAACAGCTCCTTCCTGTTTTGGTGCAGAGGAAGTTGATGCTGCTCCTGCTTTGAAATTACGAAAGGAACGAAAATTAGACTGTCTAGCCTTAACTTTGGCTTTGTCCTGAGGCAGGGCATGGCCTTTACCTCCTATAATGTCAGCGATAATCTCTTTCAACTACGGCCTCCGAAACGAATGAATTAGCTAGTTTAAGGACTCTAAGCCTGTCCGTAATGTCGTCCAGAGTAGCTGAACCAATGTTCTCTTCCAGAGACTCAATCCAGAATGCCGCTGCAGCCGTGATCGGCGCAATGCATGCAAGGGGTTGCAATATAAAACCTTGTTGAACAAACATTTTCTTAAGGTAACCCTCTAACTTTTTATCCATTGGATCTGAAAAAGCACAGCTATCCTCCACCGGGATAGTGGTACGCTTAGCTAAGGTAGAAACTGCTCCCTCCACCTTAGGGACCGTTTGCCATAAGTCCCTTGTGGTGGCGTCTATTGGAAACATTTTTCTAAATATCGGAGGGGGTGAGAACGGCACACCGGGTCTATCCCACTCCTTAGTAACAATTTCAGTAAGTCTCTTAGGTATAGGAAAAACCTCAGTACTCGTCGGTACCGCAAAATATTTATCCAACCTACACATTTTCTCTGGTATTGCAACTGTGTTACAATCATTCAGAGCCGCTAACACCTCCCCTAGTAATACACGGAGGTTTTCCAGTTTAAATTTAAAATTTGAAATATCTGAATCCAGTCTGTTTGGATCAGAACCGTCACCCACAGAATGAAGTTCTCCGTCCTAATGTTCTGCCACCTGTGACGCAGTGTCTGACATGGCCCTAATATTATCAGCGCACTCTGTTCTCACCCCAGAGTGATCACGCTTACCTCTTAGTTCTGGTAATTTAGCCAAAACCTCAGTCATAACAGTAGCCATATCCTGTAATGTGATTTGTAATGGCCGCCCAGATGTACTCGGCGCTACAATATCACGCACCTCCCTCTGAGCGGGAGATGTAGGTACTGACACGTGAGGCGAGTTAGTCGGCATAACTCTCCCCTCGTTGTTTGGTGAAATTTGTTCAATTTGTACAGATTGACTTTTATTTAAAGTAGCATCAATACAGTTAGTACATAAATTTCTATTGGGCTCCACTTTGGCATTGCAACAAATGACACAGGTATCATCCTCTGAATCAGACATGTTTAACACACTAGCAAATAAACTTGCAACTTGGAAATACAATTCAATTAGAATAATATTAAAACGTACTGTGCCTTTAAGAAGCACAGAAGATCTATGACAGTTGAAAATTAATAAATTGAAACAGTTATAGCCTCAATCCTTGTAAACACAACTTTAGCAAAGGTTTAATCCCATTAGCAAAGATAACAAATTCTGAAAGCAGGAAACAAATTACAGAATAAACGTTTTTTATCTCAGTCAAACTACAATTCTCACAGCTCTGCTGAGAGAAATTACCTCCCTCAAAATAAGTTTTGAAGACCCCTGAGCTCTGTAGAGATGAACCGGATCATGCAGGGAATACAATGAGTTGCTGACTGAAATATTTGATGCGTAGTAAAAGCGCCAAAAAACGGCCCCTCCCCCTCACACACAGCAGAGAGGGAGAACAGAAACTGTCAGAAAACAGATTAAGCAACTGCCAAGTGGAAAAATAGTGCCCAAACATTTATTCACTCAGTACCTCAGCAAATGAAAACGATTTTACATTCCAGAAAAAACGTTAAACATAATCTCTAGTTATTAAACAGCTTTATGTATTTCTTACAGTGTAATTCTAGTGAAGTACCATTCTCCCAGAATACTGAAGTGTAAAGTATACATACATGACATTATATCGGTATGGCAGGATTTTCTCATCAATTCCATTGTCAGAAAATAAAAACTGCTACATACCTCTATGCAGATTTATCTGCCCGCTGTCCCCTGATCTGAAGTTTACCTCTCCTCAGATGGCCGAGAAACAGCAATATGATCTTAACTACTCCGGCTAAAATCATAACAAAAACTCTGGTAGATTCTTCTTCAAACTCTGCCAGAGAGATAATAACACACTCCGGTGCTATTTTAAAATAACAAACTCTTGATTGAAGATAAAAACTAAGTATAATCACCATAGTCCTCTCACACATCCTATCTAGTCGTTGGGTGCAAGAGAATGACTGGGAGTGACGTAGAGGGGAGGAGCTATATGCAGCTCTGCTGGGTGAATCCTCTTGCACTTCCTGTTGGGGAGGAGTAATATCCCAGAAGTAATGATGACCCGTGGACTGATCACACTTAACAGAAGAAATATTGTTATCTGCGTATTCTCATTTATTACAGTTTACAATATGGTTCCAGATATGTCCAGAACTTTGCTTTTTTATTTGCAGGTATGGATGTGATTCTCATTTTGTTGCAAATGTTCACACGGCAAGATATTTCACTTCCAGTGCCAACTCTTTCTGTGTATTCAGTGATGTGTGGTATTATAGATTACACTATATTTAATTAATATTTAGGGTGCTTCGATAGATTATAGGTTGATGGTTTACCAGAGATTCTTTTATATGTATTTAATATTTTTGCGATGACGTGTATAGCATAACTAGTAAGAGGACTTTAAGTACAGATCTCTGCTGTAGTACGAGAGTGATTTCCATGCTGATCTGTTTTATAACTAATGGGAGTGAGTACACAATTATTTGTTGGGCTGTCCTGGGCGCCAGTTTAGCCCATCAATACGTATATCCTTGACATGTTGGGGGGGAGCACATGTGGAGACACCCTGTTCACATTTTATGCTGCCTCTATCCTATTGGATATTGTGAGACAGATAGCCTGGCGATGTACTAGTTAGATTCCACCCGATATGTACCATAATACTATTACCTCTCATAATGCAATTATAATATATCTAGATATTCGCGTTATAGGCCTAGAGCAGGTGGATACAGTAGTTTCAGTTAGTTTTATTGTTTTTATATATGTTCCTCTTAGTCACAGCGCTACGATATAGAATATGTTAAGGTAACATATTGCTGAGAACCACAACTTTGATTAGATACCTCGGTCTTCCTGAGATTACAGCTTTTAATCATTTTGGTTTCGCCCTCCCTTAGTTTCGGTTTACTAAGTAAATAAAGGAACACAGATTCCATAGAAATTGTCCCTATTATTTATCTTATATTGGTTATTGATATTCCCATCCCTATTATAAATAAAAATGAGGATGTTGTAAGCTTTGAGAGTTCACAGGATATAATACTCAATTGCATTATACTACTCAGTGTGTTTCACTTCTCATATTTGGTTAGACTGTAATTGAAGTTTTTTTTTTATATATATATACTTCTATGCCTGAAATAATATGTACGGACTCATAAGAGTTATTCTGAATGTATCTTATGTATACTGTGATGTATTATGTATACTGTGATGTATTTTGAGATGTTCACATCCTCAATAAAATAAAAATTATAAAAAAAAAAAAAAAAAAAAAAAAAAAAAAAAAGGTTAAACAATATGTCCAAAACCTTGGAGCCAGCCAAAAAATTATAAGCCAGATTTTTTTTAGCTGGCCGCTTCCTAGCTATTTCATCACTGTAGAGACGTAGGAACAACATCAATGCAGAAATCATTTTGTAGTAATGGGTCCCAAGCTATGCTGTTGTTGCAGGGACCTGGAAAAAGATAAATGCAGAGATTATTTATAGTTATGGGCCTCCAGGTATGTTGTCACTCTTGGGGACCTGGGAAGAGGACACTGTTAAACAAAAACTCTCCCCAAACTGCATGGGATGCTCAGAACTATAGTGCCAATGAACAGCCTAGAGAAGACTTGGTAGGCCTCCCAGTGACTGATGCCTGTAAAAAACATCAGTAATGTTGCGTCTGATAGGCTGTATGGTGATAGGTTCAAGGTTTATAACCCCAAGCATCAAGCCAAGTGAGTTACCACAGAAGTCCTGGCACCTGGGTTAACACCAGTATGACCCGAAAAAACAAAATTTATGCTTACCTGATAAATTTATTTCTCTTGTGGTGTATCCAGTCCACGGGTTCATCCATTACTTGTGGGATATTCTCCTTCCCAACAGGAAGCTGCAAGAGGACACCCACAGCAGAGCTGTCTATATAGCTCCTCCCCTAACTGCCACCCCCAGTCATTCGACAGAAGACAAGCAAGAAAAAAAGGAGAAACTATAAGGTGCAGTGGTGACTGTAGTTTAAAAATAAAAAACACCTGCCTTAAAATGACAGGGCGGGCCGTGGACTGGATACACCACAAGAGAAATACATTTATCAGGTAAGCATAAATTTTGTTTTCTCTTGTAAGGTGTATCCAGTCCACGGGTTCATCCATTACTTGTGGGATACCAATACCAAAGCTTTAGGACACTGATGAAGGGAGGGACAAGGCAGGCACCACTGCTTGTAAAACCTTTCTCCCAAAAATAGCCTCCGAAGAAGCAAAAGTATCGAATTTGTAGAATTTAGAAAAGGTATGAAGCGAAGACCAAGTCGTCGCCTTACAAATCTGTTCAACAGAAGCCTCATTCTTAAAAGCCTATGTGGAAGCCACCGCTCTAGTGGAATGAGCTAATTCTTTCAGGAGGCTGCTGGCCAGCAGTCTCATAAGCTAAGCGGATTATACTTCTTAGCCAAAAAGAAAGAAGTTGCCGAAGCCTTTTGGCCTCTCCTCTGTCCAGAGTAGACAACAAACAAAGCAGATGTTTAACATCAAGATTGTGTAATAGACGTTCCTTCTTTGAAGAAGGATTAGGACATAGTGAAGGAACAACCATCTCCTGATTGATATTCTTATTAGATACCACCTTAGGAAGAAACCCAGGTTTGGTACGCAAAACTACCTTATCTGCATGGAAGATCAGATAAGGGGAATCACAATGTAAGGCAGATAACTCTGAAACTCTTTGAGCCGAGGAGATAGCTACTAAAAACAGAACTTTCCAAGATAAAAGCTTAATATCTATGGAATGCAAAGGTTCAAACGGAACCCCTTGAAGAACTTTAAGAACTAAATTTAAACTCCATGGCGGAGCAACAGGTTTAAACACAGGCGTGATCCTAACTAAAGCCTGACAAAACGCCTGAACGTCTGGAACCTCAGCCAGACGTTTCTGCAAAAGAATAGACAGAGCAGAAATCTGTCCCTTTAAGGAACTAGCTGACAAACCCTTCTCCAATCCTTCTTGGAGAAAAGATAATATCCTAGGAATCCTGAACTTACTCCATGAGTAACCCTTGGATTTACACCAATGAGGATATTTACACCATATCTTATGATAGATTTTCCTGGTGACAGGCTTTCGAGCCTGAATTAAAGTATCAATGACCGATTTGGAAAAAACACGATTTGATAGAATCAAGCGTTCAATCTCCAAGCAGTCAGACGTAGAGAAATTAGATTTGGATGTTTGAAGGGATCTTGAAGTAGAAGGTCCTGCCTCAGCGGCAGAGTCCATGGTGGAAAGGATGACATGTCCACCAGATCTGCATACCAAGTCCTGCTTGGCCACGCAGGGGCTATCAAGATCACCGAAGCTCTCTCCTGCTTGCTCTTGGCAATCAGACAAGGGAGCAGAGGAAACGGTGGAAACACATAAGCCAGGCTGAAGGACCAGGGCGCTGCTAGAGCATCTATCAGCGCTGCCTTGGGATCCCTGGACCCGTAACAAGGAAGCTTGGCGTTCTGACGAGACGCCATGAGATCCAGTTCTGGTTTGCCCCAAAGTTGGATCAACTGGGCAAATACCTCCGGATGGAGCTCCCACTCCCCCGGATGAAAAAAGTCTGCCGACTTAGAAAATCCGCCTCCCAGTTCTCTACTCCTGGGATATGGATAGCTGAGAGATGGCAAGAGTGAACCTCTGCCCATAGAATTATCTTTGAAACCTCCAACATTGCCAGGGGGCTCCTTGTTCCCCCCTGATGGTTGATATAGGCTACAGTCGTGATGTTGTCCGACTGAAATCTGATGAACCTGACCGCAGCTAGCTGAGGCCAAGCCTGAAGAGCATTGAATATCGCTCTTAGTTCCAGAATGTTTATCGGAAGGAGGGTTTCCTCCCGAGTCAGCGAACCCTGAGCCTTCAGGGAGTTCAAGACTGCACCCCAGCCCAGAAGGCTGGCATCTGTTGTTACTATAGTCCATTCTGGCCTGCGGAAACTCATTCCCTTGGACAGATGGACCCGAGTTAGCCACCAGAGAAGAGAATCCTCTTGATCCGGATTTAGTAGAGGGGACAAATCTGTGTAATCCCCATTCCACTGTTTGAGCATGCAAAGTTGCAGTGGTCTGAGATGTAGGCGGGCAAACGGAACTATGTCCATTGCCGCTACCATTAATCCGATTACCTCCATACACTGAGCCACTGACGGACGAGAAATGGAATAAAGAGCACGGCAGGAAGTTAGAAGTTTTGACAACCTGACCTCTGTCAGATAAATCTATCAGAGTTCCTAGGAAGGAAACTCTTGTAAGAGGGGAGAGAGAACTCTTTCCTTCGTTCACCTCCCACCCGTGAGACCTTAGGAATGCCAGAACAATGTCCGTATGGGACCTGGCGATTTGAAAAGTTGACGCCTGTATCAGGATGTCGTCTAGGTAAGGGGCTACTGCTATACCCCGCGGTCTTAGAACCGCCAGAAGGGACCCTAGAACCTTCGTAAAGATTCTTGGTGCCGTGGCTAACCCGAAGGGAAGAGCCACAAACTGGTAATGCCTGTCTAGGAAGGCGAACCTGAGAAACTGATGATGATCCCTGTGTATCGGAATATGTAGATAAGCATCCTTTAAATCCACGGTAGTCATATATTGACCCTCCTGGATCATAGGTAGGATGGTTCGAATAGTCTCCATCTTGAAGGATGGGACCCTGAGAAATTTGTTTAGGATCTTGAGATCCAAGATTGGTCTGAAAGTTCCCTCTTTCTTGGGAACTATAAACAGATTTGAATAGAAGCCCTGCCCCTGTTCCTCCCTTGGAACTGGGTGGATCACTCCCATGACCAGAAGGTCTTGAACGCAATGTAAGAATGCCTCTCTCTTTATCTGGTTTGCAGATAATTGTGAGAGATGAAATCTCCCCTTTGGAGATGAAGCTTTGAAATCCAGAAGATATCCCTGGGAAACAATCTCCAGAGCCCAGGGATCCTGGACGTCTCTTGCCCAAGCCTGGGCGAAGAGAGAAAGTCTGCCCCCCACTAGATCCGGGGCTACTCCTTCATGCTGTCTTAGAGGCAGCAGCAGGCTTTTTGGCCTGTTTCCCCTTGTTCCAAGCCTGGTTAGGTCTCCAGACTAGCTTGGACTGGGCACAATTTCCCTCTTGTTTTGTAGAAGAGGAAGATGAAGCTGCGCCACTCTTGAAGTTTCGAAAGGAACGAAAATTAGTCTGTTTGGTCCTTAACTTGTTGGACCTATCCTGGGGAAGGGCGTGGCCTTTTCCTCCAGTAATATCAGAAATGATCTCCTTCAGTCCAGGCCCAAATAGGGTCTGCCCTTTGAAGGGGATATTGAGAAGTTTAGACTTTGAAGTGACATCAGCTGACCAGGATTTAAGCCATAGCGCCCTACGTGCCTGAATGGCAAAACCTGAATTTTTAGCCGTTAGCTTGGTTAAATGAAAAATGGCGTCAGAAATAAATGAATTGGCTAACTTAAGAGCTTTAAGCCTGTCAAGGATATCATCCAACGTGGTCTCTACCTGTAAAGCCTCCTCCAGAGACTCGAACCAGAAAGCCGCTGCAGCAGTGACTGGGGCAATGCATGCCAGAGGCTGGAGAATAAAACCTTGTTGTATAAAGATTTTCTTAAGGAAACCCTCTAATTTCTTATCCATAGGATCTAGGAAAGCACAACTGTCCCCGACAGGAATAGTTGTACACTTAGCTAGGGTAGAGACTGCTCCCTCCACCTTAGGGACCGTCTGCCACAAGTCCCGTGTAGCGGCATCTATAGGAAACATTTTCTTAAAAGCAGGAGGGGGAGAGAACGGCACACCTGGTCTATCCCATTCCTTCGTAATAATTTCTGAAAACCGCTTAGGGATTGGAAAAACATCAGTGTAAACAGGCACTGCAAAGTATTTGTCCAATTTACACAATTTCTCTGGGACTACAATGGTGTCACAGTCATCCAGAGTTGCTAAAACCTGAGCAACACGCGGAGGTGTTCAAGCCTAAATTTAAATGCTGTCATTTCAGAGTCAGACTGAAGTAACTCCTTCCCTGAATCAGAAATGTCACCCACACATAGAAGCTCTCCTGCTTCGGCTTCTGTACATTGTGAGGGTATATCAGACATAGCTACTGAAGCGTCAGAAAGCTCTGTATTTGTTCTAGCCCAGAGCTGTCTCGCTTTCCTTGTAACCCTGGCAGTTTAGATAATACCTCAGTGAGGATATGATTCATAACTGCCGCCA
>NW_026512610.1:0-20000 GCF_027579735.1 Bombina bombina | reverse complement strand
CTTTCACTTGCTTGTAACTGTTAACCTGGCCCTAAATGTTACCTTCATATACAAGAAGAATTTTGCAATGAATTATGCAGCTTTATTTTGTCAAATGAGCATATAATTTAATATTTTTTTCTTTTCACTGAAACAAAAGGACACTTGCTACACACGTATATATATATATATATATATATATATATATATATATATATATATATATATATATATAAATAATTTGAGTATAACCAGTTGTTTGCATGTGTTCAGTTATGTAAAGAGATTAGGGTAGTCCAGCCATCTTCTTCCCTTAAAGTGGTTTAACACGGATTCAGCTTAGTTAATAATAATTTTTAAACAAAGATATATATTCCTTTCAAATCTCCATCTAATAGCTAAATATATATATTTATATACAGGGCTCGACAAACACAGACACTAGGAAACCACTATCGTCTTAAAATGCCTGGCACCCCGGCCTATTGCACCACCCAGCAGAAAAAAAAAGTTATAATATTATAAAGTATTACACCGCCCCACTCAGCTACTTTACAATGCCACCAGGCTAGCAAAATACATTATTATACAAACTGTATGTACACGCCTCATAGGGATAATGAAACGTTTCTGGCTCCTGGCTTTATGGACTGGCTGCTAGATTTTGAATACATTTGTTGAGCCCTGTTTAGATAAACACAATAATATTTGTTTCTAAACTACCTAGTATGCCCTCTGCTATTGCAAAAAACGTTTTCCTATTATAATTGTTGATGCAAAATGCATAATCCACCTTAAAAGAGCAAATGAGTAGAGACAAGGTAAGAGAGAGGTGGAAGAATTTACTTGTTTACAAAAAAGTAGCTAACAGTATTACCCCAAATAATAAATATGAATTGCAATAACCTTATCCATTTTTTTAGTTTAAAGGGACAAGAAACCCGTTTTTTTCTTTCTTTCATGACTCAGATAGAACACACAAATTTTAAAAAAAAATTAAATTGACTTCTTTTATCAAATTTGCTTCATTCTCTAGGCAGCCTTTGCTGAAGGGTAAGCAATGCACTACTGGGAGCTAGCTGAAGACATTGGAAGAATCAATGACAAGAGGAATGTGATCAGCAGCTAGCTTGTGATGGCAATTATGCCCTTGAACCTACCTAAATATGCTTCTCAGGATACCGGTAGAATGAAAGAAATTAAATAACAGAAGTAAATCAGAAAGTTATTGGAAATTGCTGCTCTTCTGAATCATAAATGTTTAAGGTTTACTTTACTGTCCCTGTGATGCAGAGTTTATTTGCTACAGTTCATTAGTACAGCTGTGGCCTTGGTAATTATTAGTACCCCCCTCTATTTATAAATGTGCACCCCACACAGTGTTCCTGGAGACACCTCTATTCAAAACACAGATATGCTGTGGTGTAACCATTATAATTATGGCAGCAAACAGACACTAATTAGTTATGGTATTTATAATAGGCACCATCTATAGATGCATTGTGTATAGGGTTTTGTTTCTCTGTAAATATCAGCACAGCTGGTGCTATTTGAGCTGTTAGAAGCTCTAACATCAGCCACACACACACATGCTGGAAGCTCTAACATCAGCCACACACACACACATGCTGGAAGCTCTAACATCAGCCACACACACACACATGCTGGAAGCTCTAACATCAGCCACACACACACACCCACATGCTGGAAGCTCTAACATCAGCCACACACACACACATGCTGGAAGCTCTAACATCAGCCACACACACACACATGCTGGAAGCTCTAACATCAGCCACACACACACACACACATGCTGGAAGTTCTAACATCAGCCACACAAACACACATGCATGCTGGAAGCTCTAACATCAGCCACACACACACACATGCTGGAAGCTCTAACATCAGCCACACACACATGCTGGAAGCTCTAACACCAGCCTATACACACATGCTGGAAGCTCTAACACCAGCCACACACACATGCTGGAAGCTCTAACATCAGCCACACACACACATGCTGGAAGCTCTAACACCAGCCACACACACACATGCTGGAAGCTCTAACACCAGCCACACACACACATGCTGGAAGCTCTAACACCAGCCACACACACACACATGCTGGAAGCTCTAACACCAGCCACACATGCTGGAAGCTCTAACACCAGCCACACATGCTGGAAGCTCTAACACCAGCCACACATGCTGGAAGCTCTAACACCAGCCACACATGCTGGAAGCTCTAACACCAGCCTATACACACATGCTGGAAGCTCTAACACCAGCCACACACACACATGCTGGAAGCTCTAACACCAGCCACACACACACATGCTGGAAGCTCTAACACCAGCCTATACACACATGCTGGAAGCTCTAACACCAGACACACACACATGCTGGAAGCTCTAACACCAGACACACACACACATGCTGGAAGCTCTAACACCAGCCACACACACACACACACATGCTGGAAGCTCTAACACCAGCCACACACACACACATGCTGGAAGCTCTAACACCAGCCTACACACACACACACACACACACACACATGCTGAAAGCTCTAACACCAGCCACACACACACACATGCTGGAAGCTCTAACATCAGCCACACACACACATGCTGGAAGCTCTAACACCAGACACACACACACATGCTGGAAGCTCTAACACCAGCCACACACACACACACATGCTGGAAGCTCTAACACCAGACACACACACACATGCTGGAAGCTCTAACACCAGCCACACACACACATGCTGGAAGCTCTAACACCAGCCACACACACACACACATGCTGGAAGCTCTAACACCAGCCACACACACACACATGCTGGAAGCTCTAACACCAGCCACACACACACACACATGCTGGAAGCTCTAACATCAGCCACACACACATGCTGGAAGCTCTAACACCAGACACACACACACATGCTGGAAGCTCTAACACCAGCCACACACACACACACACACACATGCTGGAAGCTCTAACACCAGACACACACACACATGCTGGAATCTCTAACACCAGCCACACACACACATGCTGGAAGCTCTAACACCAGCCACACACACACATGCTGGAAGCTCTAACACCAGCCACACACACACACACATGCTGGAAGCTCTAACACCAGCCTATACACACACATGCTGGAAGCTCTAACACCAGCCACACACACACACACACATGCTGGAAGCTCTAACATCAGCCACACACACATGCTGGAAGCTCTAACACCAGACACACACACGCATGCTGGAAGCTCTAACACCAGCCACACACACACACATGCTGAAAGCTCTAACACCAGCCTACACACACACATGCTGAAAGCTCTAACACCAGCCACACACACACACACACATGCTGGAAGCTCTAACATCAGCCACACACACATGCTGGAAGCTCTAACACCAGACACACACACACATGCTGGAAGCTCTAACACCAGCCACACACACACATGCTGGAAGCTCTAACACCAGCCACACACACACACATGCTGGAAGCTCTAACACCAGCCACACACACACACATGCTGGAAGCTCTAACACCAGCCACACACACACACACATGCTGGAAGCTCTAACATCAGCCACACACACATGCTGGAAGCTCTAACACCAGCCTACACACACACATGCTGGAAGCTCTAACACCAGCCACACACACACACATGCTGGAAGCTCTAACACCAGCCACACACACACATGCTGGAATCTCTAACACCAGCCACACACACACATGCTGGAAGCTCTAACACCAGCCACACACACACACACATGCTGGAAGCTCTAACACCAGCCACACACACACACACATGCTGGAAGCTCTAACACCAGCCACACACACACACATGCTGGAAGCTCTAACACCAGCCACACACACACACACATGCTGGAAGCTCTAACACCAGCCACACACACACACACACACACATGCTGGAAGCTCTAACACCAGCCACACACACAAGCTGGAAGCTCTAACACCAGCCACACACACACACACATGCTGGAAGCTCTAACACCAGCCACACACACACACACATGCTGGAAGCTCTAACACCAGCCACACACACACACACATGCTGGAAGCTCTAACACCAGCCACACACACACACACACACATGCTGGAAGCTCTAACACCAGCCACACACACACATGCTGGAAGCTCTAACACCAGCCACACACACATGCTGGAAGCTCTAACACCAGCCACACACACATGCTGGAAGCTCTAACACCAGCCACACACACACACATGCTGGAAGCTCTAACACCAGCCTACACACACACACACACACACATGCTGAAAGCTCTAACACCAGCCACACACACACACATGCTGGAAGCTCTAACATCAGCCACACACACACACATGCTGGAAGCTCTAACACCAGCCACACACACACACATGCTGGAAGCTCTAACACCAGCCACACACACACACACATGCTGGAAGCTCTAACATCAGCCCCACACACACACATGCTGGAAGCTCTAACACCAGCCACACACACACACATGCTGGAAGCTCTAACACCAGCCACACACACACACATGCTGGAAGCTCTAACACCAGCCTATACACACACATGCTGGAAGCTCTAACACCAGCCTATACACACATGCTGGAAGCTCTAACACCAGCCACACACACACACATGCTGGAAGCTCTAACACCAGCCTATACACACATGCTGGAAGCTCTAACACCAGCCACACACACACACATGCTGGAAGCTCTAACACCAGCCACACACACACACATGCTGGAAGCTCTAACACCAGCCTATACACACATGCTGGAAGCTCTAACACCAGCCACACACACACACACACATGCTGGAAGCTCTAACACCAGCCACACACACACATGCTGGAAGCTCTAACACCAGCCACACACACACACATGCTGGAAGCTCTAACACCAGCCACACACACACACATGCTGGAAGCTCTAACACCAGCCACACACACACATGCTGGAAGCTCTAACACCAGCCACACACACACATGCTGGAAGCTCTAACACCAGCCACACACACACACATGCTGGAAGCTCTAACACCAGCCACACACACACACATGCTGGAAGCTCTAACACCAGCCACACACACACACACATGCTGGAAGCTCTAACACCAGCCACACACACACACACACATGCTGGAAGCTCTAACACCAGCCACACACACACACACATGCTGGAAGCTCTAACACCAGCCACACACACACACACACATGCTGGAAGCTCTAACACCAGCCTATACACACACATGCTGGAAGCTCTAACACCAGCCACACACACACACATGCTGGAAGCTCTAACACCAGCCACACACACACACATGCTGGAAGCTCTAACACCAGCCACACACACATGCTGGAAGCTCTAACACCAGCCACACACACACATGCTGGAAGCTCTAACACCAGCCACACACACACACATGCTGGAAGCTCTAACACCAGCCACACACACACACACATATGCTGGAAGCTCTAACACCAGCCACACACACACACACATGCTGGAAGCTCTAACACCAGCCACACACACACACACACACATGCTGGAAGCTCTAACACCAGCCACACACACATGCTGGAAGCTCTAACACCAGCCACACACACACACACATGCTGGAAGCTCTAACACCAGACTATACACACATGCTGGAAGCTCTAACACCAGCCACACACACACACATGCTGGAAGCTCTAACACCAGCCTATACACACACACACATGCTGGAAGCTCTAACACCAGCCTATACACACACACACATGCTGGAAGCTCTAACACCAGCCTATACACACACACACATGCTGGAAGCTCTAACACCAGCCACACACACACACATGCAGGAAGCTCTAACACCAGCCTATACACACACACATGCTGGAAGCTCTAACACCAGCCTATACACACACACATGCTGGAAGCTCTAACACCAGCCACACACACATGCTGGAAGCTCTAACACCAGCCACACACACACATGCTGGAAGCTCTAACACCAGCCACACACACACACATGCTGGAAGCTCTAACACCAGCCACACACACACACACATGCTGGAAGCTCTAACACCAGCCACACACACACACATGCTGGAAGCTCTAACACCAGCCTATACACACATGCAGGAAGCTCTAACACCAGCCTATACACACATGCTGGAAGCTCTAACACCAGCCTATACACACACACATGCTGGAAGCTCTAACACCAGCCTATACACACACACATGCTGGAAGCTCTAACACCAGCCACACACACATGCTGGAAGCTCTAACACCAGCCACACACACATGCTGGAAGCTCTAACACCAGCCACACACACATGCTGGAAGCTCTAACACCAGCCACACACATGCTGGAAGCTCTAACACCAGCCTATACACACACACATGCTGGAAGCTCTAACACCAGCCACACACACACATGCTGGAAGCTCTAACACCGGCCTATACACACACACATGCTGGAAGCTCTAACACCAGCCTATACACACACATGCTGGAAGCTCTAACACCAGCCTATACACACACACATGCTGGAAGCTCTAACACCAGCCTATACACACACACATGCTGGAAGCTCTAACACCAGCCTATACACACACACATGCTGGAAGCTCTAACACCAGCCACACACACACATGCTGGAAGCTCTAACACCAGCCACACACACACATGCAGGAAGCTCTAACACCAGCCTATACACACATGCTGGAAGCTCTAACACCAGCCTATACACACACACATGCTGGAAGCTCTAACACCAGCCTATACACACACACATGCTGGAAGCTCTAACACCAGCCTATACACACACACACATGCTGGAAGCTCTAACACCAGCCTATACACACACACATGCTGGAAGCTCTAACACCAGCCACACACACACACATGCTGGAAGCTCTAACACCAGCCTATACACACACACATGCTGGAAGCTCTAACACCAGCCACACACACACATGCTGGAAGCTCTAACACCAGCCACACACACACATGCAGGAAGCTCTAACACCAGCCACACACACACATGCAGGAAGCTCTAACACCAGCCACACACACACACATGCTGGAAGCTCTAACACCAGCCACACACACACATGCTGGAAGCTCTAACACCAGCCACACACACACATGCTGGAAGCTCTAACACCAGCCACACACACACACATGCAGGAAGCTCTAACACCAGCCACACACACACATGCAGGAAGCTTTTACACCAGCCTATACACACACACATGCTGGAAGCTCTAACACCAGCCTATACACACACACATGCTGGAAGCTCTAACACCAGCCACACACACACACACACACATGCTGAAAGCTCTAACACCAGCCACACACACACATGCTGAAAGCTCTAACACCAGCCAACACACACATGCTGGAAGCTCTAACACCAGCCACACACACACATGCTGGAAGCTCTAACACCAGCCACACACACACACACATGCTGGAAGCTCTAACACCAGACACACACACACACACATGCTGGAAGCTCTAACACCAGCCTATACACACACACATGCTGGAAGCTCTAACACCAGCCTATACACACACACATGCTGGAAGCTCTAACCACCAGCCTAATACACACACACATGCTGGAAGCTCTAACACCAGCCTATACACACACACACACACACATGCTGGAAGCTCTAACACCAGCCTATACACACATGCTGGAAGCTCTAACACCAGCCACACACACACATGCAGGAAGCTCTAACACCAGCCACACACACACATGCAGGAAGCTCTAACACCAGCCACACACACACATGCTGGAAGCTCTAACACCCAGCCACACCACACACATGCTGGAAGCTCTAACACCAGACACACCACACATGCTGGAAGCTCTAACACCAGCCTATACACACACACACACATGCTGGAAGCTCTAACACCAGCCACACACACACACATGCTGGAAGCTCTAACACCAGCCTATACACACACACATGCTGGAAGCTCTAACACCAGCCTATACCACACATGCTGGAAGCTCTAACACCAGCCTATACACACACATGCAGGAAGCTCTAACACCAGCCACACACACACATGCAGGAAGCTCTAACACCAGCCACACACACACATGCTGGAAGCTCTAACACCAGCCTATACACACATGCTGGAAGCTCTAACACCAGCCACACACACACATGCAGGAAGCTCTAACACCAGCCACACACACACATGCTGGAAGCTCTAACACCAGCCACACACACACACACACGCTGGAAGCTCTAACACCAGACACACACATGCTGGAAGCTCTAACACCAGCCTATAACACACACATGCTGGAAGCTCTAACACCAGCCTATACACACATGCTGGAAGCTCTAACACCAGCCACACACACACATGCAGGAAGCTCTAACACCAGGCCACACACACACATGCTGGAAGCTCTAACACCAGCCTATACACACCACATGCTGGAAGCTCTAACATCAGCCACACACACACACATGCTGGAAGCTCTAACACCAGCCTATACACACATGCTGGAAGCTCTAACACCAGCCCTATACACACACATGCTGGAAGCTCTAACACCAGCCTATACACACACACATGCTGGAAGCTCTAACACCAGCCTATACACACACACATGCTGGAAGCTCTAACACCAGCTCTACACACACACACATGCTGGAAGCTCTAACACCAGCCTATACACACCATGCTGGAAGCTCTAACACCAGCCTAACACACACACATGCTGGAAGCTCTAACACCAGCCTATACACACACATGCTGGAAGCTCTAACACCAGCCTATACACACATGCAGGAAGCTCTAACACCAGCCTACACACACACATGCTGGAAGCTCTAACACCAGCCTATACACACACATGCTGGAAGCTCTAACACCAGCCACACACACACATGCTGGAAGCTCTAACACCAGCCTATACACACATGCTGGAAGCTCTAACACCAGCCTATACACACATGCTGGAAGCTCTAACACCAGCCACACACACACATGCTGGAAGCTCTAACACCAGCCTATACACACACACATGCTGGAAGCTCTAACACCAGCCTATACACACACACTGCAGGAAGCTCTAACACCAGCCTATACACACACATGCTGGAAGCTCTAACACCAGCCTATACACACATGCTGGAAGCTCTAACACCAAGCCACACACACACATGCAGGAAGCTCTAACACCAGCCTATACACACATGCAGGAAGCTCTAACACCAGCCTATACACACATGCTGGAAGCTCTAACACCAGACACACACACATGCTGGAAGCTCTAACACCAGCCAATACACCACATGCTGGAAGCTCTAACATCAGCCTATACACACATGCTGGAAGCTCTAACACCAGCCTAACACACACATGCTGGAAGCTCTAACACCAGCCTATACACACACACATGCTGGAAGCTCTAACACCAGCCTATACACACACATGCTGGAAGCTCTAACACCAGCCTATACACACATGCTGGAAGCTCTAACACCAGCCACACACACACATGCAGGAAGCTCTAACACCAGCCTATACACACATGCAGGAAGCTCTAACACCAGCCTATACACACATGCAGGAAGCTCTAACACCAGACACACACACACATGCTGGAAGCTCTAACACCAGCCTATACACACATGCTGGAAGCTCTAACACCAGCCACACACACACATGCAGGAAGCTCTAACACCACCCTATACACACATGCTGGAAGCTCTAACACCAGCCTATACACACATGCAGGAAGCTCTAACACCAGCCTATACACACATGCAGGAAGCTCTAACACCAGCCTATACACACATGCTGGAAGCTCTAACATCAGCCTATACACACATGCTGGAAGCTCTAACACCAGCCTATACACACAAATGCTGGAAGCTCTAACACCAGCCACACACACACATGCAGGAAGCTCTAACACCAGCCTATACACACATGCAGGAAGCTCTAACACCAGCCTATACACACATGCAGGAAGCTCTAACACCAGACACACACACATGCTGGAAGCTCTAACACCAGCCTATACACACACATGCTGGAAGCTCTAACACCAGCCCTATACACACATGCAGGAAGCTCTAACACCAGACACACACACACATGCTGGAAGCTCTAACACCAGCCTATACACACATGCTGGAAGCTCTAACACCAGCCACACACACACATGCAGGAAGCTCTAACACCAGCCTATACACACATGCTGGAAGCTCTAACACCAGCCTATACACACATGCAGGAAGCTCTAACACCAGCCTATACACACATGCAGGAAGCTCTAACACCAGCCTATACACACATGCTGGAAGCTCTAACACCAGCCTATACACACACACATGCTGGAAGCTCTAACATCAGCCTATACACACATGCTGGAAGCTCTAACACCAGCCACACACACACACACATGCTGGAAGCTCTAACACCAGCCTATACACACACACATGCTGGAAGCTCTAACATCAGCCTATACACACATGCTGGAAGCTCTAACACCAGCCTATACACACATGCTGGAAGCTCTAACACCAGCCTATACACACATGCTGGAAGCTCTAACACCAGCCTATACACACACATGCTGGAAGCTCTAACACCAGCCTATACACACACACATGCTGGAAGCTCTAACACCAGCCTATACACACACATGCTGGAAGCTCTAACACCAGCCTATACACACACATGCTGGAAGCTCTAACACCAGCCTATACACACACATGCTGGAAGCTCTAACACCAGCCACACACACACATGCAGGAAGCTCTAACACCAGCCTATACACACATGCAGGAAGCTCTAACACCAGCCTATACACACATGCAGGAAGCTCTAACACCAGACACACACACATGCAGGAAGCTCTAACACCAGCCTATACACACACATGCTGGAAGCTCTAACACCAGCCTATACACACATGCAGGAAGCTCTAACACCAGACACACACACACATGCTGGAAGCTCTAACACCAGCCTATACACACATGCTGGAAGCTCTAACACCAGCCACACACACACATGCAGGAAGCTCTAACACCAGCCTATACACACATGCTGGAAGCTCTAACACCAGCCTATACACACATGCAGGAAGCTCTAACACCAGCCTATACACACATGCAGGAAGCTCTAACACCAGCCTATACACACATGCTGGAAGCTCTAACACCAGCCTATACACACATGCTGGAAGCTCTAACATCAGCCTATACACACATGCTGGAAGCTCTAACACCAGCCTATACACACACATGCTGGAAGCTCTAACACCAGCCTATACACACACATGCTGGAAGCTCTAACACCAGCCTATACACACACATGCTGGAAGCTCTAACACCAGCCTATACACACACACATGCTGGAAGCTCTAACATCAGCCTATACACACATGCTGGAAGCTCTAACACCAGCCACACACACACACACATGCTGGAAGCTCTAACACCAGCCTATACACACACACATGCTGGAAGCTCTAACATCAGCCTATACACACATGCTGGAAGCTCTAACACCAGCCACACACACACACACATGCTGGAAGCTCTAACACCAGCCACACACACACACACATGCTGGAAGCTCTAACACCAGCCACACACACACATGCTGGAAGCTCTAACACCAGCCTATACACACACACACATGCTGGAAGCTCTAACACCAGCCTATACACACACACATGCTGGAAGCTCTAACACCAGCCTATACACACACACATGCTGGAAGCTCTAACACCAGCCTATACACACACACATGCTGGAAGCTCTAACACCAGCCACACACACACATGCTGGAAGCTCTAACACCAGCCTATACACACATGCTGGAAGCTCTAACACCAGCCACACACACACATGCTGGAAGCTCTAACACCAGCCTATACACACACACATGCTGGAAGCTCTAACACCAGCCTATACACACACACATGCAGGAAGCTCTAACACCAGCCTATACACACACATGCTGGAAGCTCTAACACCAGCCTATACACACATGCTGGAAGCTCTAACACCAGCCACACACACACATGCAGGAAGCTCTAACACCAGCCTATACACACATGCAGGAAGCTCTAACACCAGCCTATACACACATGCTGGAAGCTCTAACACCAGACACACACACATGCTGGAAGCTCTAACACCAGCCTATACACACATGCTGGAAGCTCTAACATCAGCCTATACACACATGCTGGAAGCTCTAACACCAGCCTATACACACACATGCTGGAAGCTCTAACACCAGCCTATACACACACACATGCTGGAAGCTCTAACACCAGCCTATACACACACATGCTGGAAGCTCTAACACCAGCCTATACACACACATGCTGGAAGCTCTAACACCAGCCTATACACACACATGCTGGAAGCTCTAACACCAGCCACACACACACATGCAGGAAGCTCTAACACCAGCCTATACACACATGCAGGAAGCTCTAACACCAGCCTATACACACATGCAGGAAGCTCTAACACCAGACACACACACATGCAGGAAGCTCTAACACCAGCCTATACACACACATGCTGGAAGCTCTAACACCAGCCTATACACACATGCAGGAAGCTCTAACACCAGACACACACACACATGCTGGAAGCTCTAACACCAGCCTATACACACATGCTGGAAGCTCTAACACCAGCCACACACACACATGCAGGAAGCTCTAACACCAGCCTATACACACATGCTGGAAGCTCTAACACCAGCCTATACACACATGCAGGAAGCTCTAACACCAGCCTATACACACATGCAGGAAGCTCTAACACCAGCCTATACACACATGCTGGAAGCTCTAACATCAGCCTATACACACATGCTGGAAGCTCTAACACCAGCCTATACACACAAATGCTGGAAGCTCTAACACCAGCCACACACACACATGCAGGAAGCTCTAACACCAGCCTATACACACATGCAGGAAGCTCTAACACCAGCCTATACACACATGCAGGAAGCTCTAACACCAGACACACACACATGCTGGAAGCTCTAACACCAGCCTATACACACACATGCTGGAAGCTCTAACACCAGCCTATACACACATGCAGGAAGCTCTAACACCAGACACACACACACATGCTGGAAGCTCTAACACCAGCCTATACACACATGCTGGAAGCTCTAACACCAGCCACACACACATGCAGGAAGCTCTAACACCAGCCTATACACACATGCTGGAAGCTCTAACACCAGCCTATACACACATGCAGGAAGCTCTAACACCAGCCTATACACACATGCAGGAAGCTCTAACACCAGCCTATACACACATGCTGGAAGCTCTAACACCAGCCTATACACACATGCTGGAAGCTCTAACATCAGCCTATACACACATGCTGGAAGCTCTAACACCAGCCTATACACACACATGCTGGAAGCTCTAACACCAGCCTATACACACACATGCTGGAAGCTCTAACACCAGCCTATACACACACACATGCTGGAAGCTCTAACATCAGCCTATACACACATGCTGGAAGCTCTAACACCAGCCACACACACACACACATGCTGGAAGCTCTAACACCAGCCTATACACACACACATGCTGGAAGCTCTAACATCAGCCTATACACACATGCTGGAAGCTCTAACACCAGCCACACACACACACACATGCTGGAAGCTCTAACACCAGCCACACACACACACACATGCTGGAAGCTCTAACACCAGCCTATACACACACACATGCTGGAAGCTCTAACACCAGCCTATACACACACACATGCTGGAAGCTCTAACACCAGCCTATACACACACATGCTGGAAGCTCTAACACCAGACACACACACACACACATGCTGGAAGCTCTAACACCAGCCTATACACACACACATGCTGGAAGCTCTAACACCAGCCTATACACACACACATGCTGGAAGCTCTAACACCAGCCTATACACACACACATGCTGGAAGCTCTAACACCAGCCTATACACACACACATGCTGGAAGCTCTAACACCAGCCTATACACACATGCAGGAAGCTCTAACACCAGCCACACACACATGCTGGAAGCTCTAACACCAGCCTATACACACATGCAGGAAGCTCTAACACCAGCCACACACACATGCTGGAAGCTCTAACACCAGCCTATACACATCAAGTAGAGCTAATAAGGGGTCTTAGGTGTCAATGAAGATGCTGGGTTTTTATCGGACATAACATTAATAGAACTAATAATAGTATTAAATAAACTAATAACGATACAAATCATAAAGCTCGGTGATGATCCCAGTAACTCACAGACTTAGGCCTGTTGATCTTTCCCCCAGGAGCCATGCTGGATTCTTCACAGGTATTCAAAGTAGTACTTCCGCTTCCGTGTGCGTGCCAAGCCTCGCTCTACTTTCGTGACGTAATCCTATTCTTCCTCCTGATTGGCTCAAACCTTTGTGACGGTAGTGCCTCTCCTCTGGCTTGTTGACGCAATAAACAAATTCGTTTTGTGATTGGTACAGCCGTGCCACCTGGGATTGTCAAGCAATACTTTGCTGTGATTGGTTGAGGTTTCTAAGGGGCGGTGCTTCTAAATAAGAGCTCATTATTGGCTCCTAGAAGCGTCACCTGGATAGGTCTATCGCGAGTTCCTTGTTTTATTTTTCAAACGTGATCTGAAACGGCAGAGACTTCCGGGAGTGCTGCTGTATGGTGAGTTATAAACAGCTGATCTTGTGATCTGTAGTCACTGGGCACAGAGAGGTTTAGCTGTCCTCAGCATTTGAGGGGTTAATAGTTTACTTGTGACTGGGGGGGTTAAATCATTTACTTGTGACTGGGGGGGTTAAATCATTTACTTGTGACTGGAGGGGTTAAATCATTTACTTGTGACTGGGGGGGTTAAATCATTTACTTGTGACTGGGGGGGTTAAATCATTTACTTGTGACTGAGGGGTTAAATCATTTACTTGTGACTGGAGGGGTTAAATCATTTACTTGTGACTGGGGGGTTAAATCATTTACTTGTGACTGGGGGGGGTTAAATCATTTACTTGTGACTGGGGGGTAAATCATTTACTTGTGACTGGGGGGGTTAAATCATTTACTTGTGACTGGGGGGTTAAATCATTTACTTGTGACTGGGGGGTTAAATCATTTACTTGTGACTGGAGGGGTTAAATAATTTACTTGTGACTGGGGGGTTAAATCATTTACTTGTGACTGGGGGGGGTTAAATCATTTACTTGTGACTGGGGGGTAAATCATTTACTTGTGACTGGGGGGGTTAAATCATTTACTTGTGACTGGAGGGGTTAAATCATTTACTTGTGACTGGAGGGGTTAAATCATTTACTTGTGACTGGAGGGGGTTAAATCATTTACTTGTGACTGGGGGGTAAATCATTTACTTGTGACTGGGGGGTTAAATCATTTACTTGTGACTGGAGGGGTTAAATCATTTACTTGTGACTGGGGGGGGTTAAATCATTTACTTGTGACTGGAGGGGTTAAATCATTTACTTGTGACTGGGGGGGGTTAAATCATTTACTTGTGACTGGGGGGTAAATCATTTACTTGTGACTGGGGGGTTAAATCATTTACTTGTGACTGGGGGGTTAAATCATTTACTTGTGACTGGGGGGTTAAATCATTTACTTGTGACTGGGGGGTTAAATCATTTACTTGTGACTGGAGGGGTTAAATCATTTACTTGTGACTGGGGGGGTTAAATCATTTACTTGTGACTGGGGGGGTTAAATCATTTACTTGTGACTGGGTGGTTAAATCATTTACTTGTGACTGGGGGGTTAAATCATTTACTTGTGACTGGAGGGGTTAAATCATTTACTTGTGACTGGGGGGTTAAATCATTTACTTGTGACTGGGGGGGTTAAATCATTTACTTGTGACTGGGGGGTTAAATCATTTACTTGTGACTGGGGGGTTAAATCATTTACTTGTGACTGGGGGGGGTTAAATCATTTACTTGTGACTGGGGGGTTAAATCATTTACTTGTGACTGGGGGGTTAAATCATTTACTTGTGACTGAGGGGGTTAAATCATTTACTTGTGACTGGGGGGTAAATCATTTACTTGTGACTGGGGGGGGTTAAATCATTTACTTGTGACTGGGGGGTAAATCAGTTACTTGTGACTGGGGGGGGTTAAATCATTTACTTGTGACTGGGGGGGTTAAATCATTTACTTGTGACTGGGGGGGTTAAATCATTTACTTGTGACTGAGGGGGTTAAATCATTTACTTGTGACTGAGGGGGGGTAAATCATTTACTTGTGACTGGGGGGGTTAAATCATTTACTTGTGACTGGGGGGGTTAAATCATTTACTTGTGACTGGGGGGGTTAAATCATTTACTTGTGACTGGGGGGGTTAAATCATTTACTTGTGACTGGGGGGGGTTAAATCATTTACTTGTGACTGGAGGGGTTAAATCATTTACTTGTGACTGGAGGGGTTAAATCATTTACTTGTGACTGGAGGGGTTAAATCATTTACTTGTGACTGGAGGGGTTAAATCATTTACTTGTGACTGGAGGGGTTAAATCATTTACTTGTGACTGGAGGGGTTAAATCATTTACTTGTGACTGGAGGGGTTAAATCATTTACTTGTGACTGGAGGGGTTAAATCATTTACTTGTGACTGGAGGGGGGTTAAATATTTTACTTGGGACTGGGGGGGTTAAATCATTTTACTTGGGACTGGGGGGGTTAAATCATTTTACTTGGGACTGGGGGGGTTAAATCATTTTACTTGGGACTGGAGGGGGGTTAATCATTTTACTTGGGACTGGGGGGTTAGGAATAGGGGGTGTGTCTTGTAAAAGAGTAGAGGGGGGAGAGGGAAGATTGGAATGTACAATAATAATGGTTAAAACCAATTCCATATTAACCCAACAGATATAAGGAAAAAAACAAAAACACTCAATGTCTTGATTGGAGATATCGGTCTGATTTACCTTGGAAGTTGCAGGGAAAATTTCAAAGATATTGCTGTAGGTGTGAGCTGTAACAAAGAGAGTGGTAAGGTAATCTGGATGGTTTATTTCCTTGATAAAGTATTATATACAGGTAGCCCTCAGTTTTACGCTGGGGTTAGGTTCCAGAAGGAATGGTTGTAAATTGAAACCCAGTTTATAATGTAAGTCAATGGGAAGTGAGGGAGTTAGGTTCCAAGCCCCTCTCAAAATTGTCATAAGTAACACCTAATACATTATTTGTAAAGCTTTGAAATAAAGACTTTAAATGCTAAACAGCATTATAAACCTAATAAAATAATCACACAACACAGACTTCACTTGCATTTTTCTGCAAACAGTTCTTTCTATGCATTCCAATCTGGACTGATTTATAGACAGGAAGATCTTGTTCCTTTGAAATCTGCTCGATATCTCAGGTCTGGTTAAACTGATTAATTTTAGCTTGCTTGGCTTTGCTGCAACACAAGCGGACAGCTCCGCCTACTGGCTATTTTAATAAATGCACTGCTTCTCAATGCTTTTCAATAGCAGTCACATGACTGGAAAAAAAGGTTGTTATTCTGAAACGGTGTAAATTGAACCGTTGTAAACCGAGGGCCACCTGTATATCTAAATACAAATACCACTGTCTGACAGCTAACTGTATGGTTTATTCCCCATATATCTATATACAGATACCACTGTCTGACAGCTAACTGTATGGTTTATTCCCCATATATCTATATACAGATACCACTGTCTGACAGCTAACTGTATGGTTTATTCCCCATATATCTATATACAGATACCACTGTCTGACAGCTAACTGTATGGTTTATTCCCCATATATCTATATACAGATACCACTGTCTGACAGCTAACTGTATGGTTTATTCCCCATATATCTATATACAGATACCACTGCCTGACAACTAACTGTATGGTTTATTCCCCATATATCTATATACAGATACCACTGTCTGACAACTAACTGTATGGTTTATTCCCCATATATCTATATACAGATACCACTGTCTGACAGCTAACTGTATGGTTTATTCCCCATATATCTATATACAGATACCACTGTCTGACAACTAACTGTATGGTTTATTCCCCATATATCTATATACAGATACCACTGTCTGACAGCTAACTGTATGGTTTATTCCCCATATATCTATATACAGATACCACTGTCTGACAGCTAACTGTATGGTTTATTCCCCATATATCTATATACAGATACCACTGTCTGACAGCTAACTGTATGGTTTATTCCCCATATATCTATATACAGATACCACTGCCTGACAGCTAACTGTATGGTTTATTCCCCATATATCTATATACAGATACCACTGTCTGACAGCTAACTGTATGGTTTATTCCCCATATATCTATATACAGATACCACTGTCTGACAGCTAACTGTATGGTTTATTCCCCATATATCTATATACAGATACCACTGTCTGACAGCTAACTGTATGGTTTATTCCCCATATATCTATATACAGATACCACTGTCTGACAGCTAACTGTATGGTTTATTCCCCATATATCTATATACAGATACCACTGTCTGACAGCTAACTGTATGGTTTATTCCCCATATATCTATATACAGATACCACTGTCTGACAACTAACTGTATGGTTTATTCCCCATATATCTATATACAGATACCACTGTCTGACAACTAACTGTATGGTTTATTCCCCATATATCTATATACAGATACCACTGTCTGACAGCTAACTGTATGGTTTATTCCCCATATATCTATATACAGATACCACTGTCTGACAACTAACTGTATGGTTTATTCCCCATATATCTATATACAGATACCACTGTCTGACAGCTAACTGTATGGTTTATTCCCCATATATCTATATACAGATACCACTGTCTGACAGCTAACTGTATGGTTTATTCCCCATATATCTATATACAGATACCACTGCCTGACAGCTAACTGTATGGTTTATTCCCCATATATCTATATACAGATACCACTGTCTGACAGCTAACTGTATGGTTTATTCCCCATATATCTATATACAGATACCACTGCCTGACAACTAACTGTATGGTTTATTCCCCATATATCTATATACAGATACCACTGTCTGACAGCTAACTGTATGGTTTATTCCCCATATATCTATATACAGATACCACTGTCTGACAACTAACTGTATGGTTTATTCCCCATATATCTATATACAGATACCACTGTCTGACAACTAACTGTATGGTTTATTCCCCATATATCTATATACAGATACCACTGTCTGACAGCTAACTGTATGGTTTATTCCCATATATCTATATACAGATACCACTGTCTGACAGCTAACTGTATGGTTTATTCCCCATATATCTATATACAGATACCACTGTCTGACAGCTAACTGTATGGTTTATTCCCCATATATCTATATACAGATACCACTGCCTGACAGCTAACTGTATGGTTTATTCCCCATATATCTATATACAGATACCACTGCCTGACAGCTAACTGTATGGTTTATTCCCCATATATCTATATACAGATACCACTGTCTGATAACTAACTGTATGGTTTATTCCCCATATATCTATATACAGATACCACTGTCTGACAGCTAACTGTATGGTTTATTCCCCATATATCTATATACAGATACCACTGTCTGACAGCTAACTGTATGGTTTATTCCCCATATATCTATATACAGATACCACTGCCTGACAGCTAACTGTATGGTTTATTCCCCATATATCTATATACAGATACCACTGTATGGTTTATTCCCCATATATCTATATACAGATACCACTGCCTGACAGCTAACTGTATGGTTTATTCCCCATATATCTATATACAGATACCACTGTCTGACAACTAACTGTATGGTTTATTCCCCATATATCTATATACAGATACCACTGTCTGACAACTAACTGTATG
>NW_026512609.1:0-27219 GCF_027579735.1 Bombina bombina | reverse complement strand
ATACTCACACAGTGAGAACATAAGACAGCATGACGTGTGTGTAAAGGGTTAATAATAGCAGGAGAGACTTACACAGCGTGACACCATACTCACACAGTGAGAACATAAGACAGCAGGACGTGTGTGTAAAGGGTTAATAATAGCAGGAGAGACTTACACAGCGTGACACCATACTCACACAGTGAGAACATAAGACAGCATGACGTGTGTGTAAAGGGTTAATAATAGCAGGAGAGACTTACACAGCGTGACACCATACTCACACAGTGAGAACATAAGACAGCATGACGTGTGTGTAAAGGGTTAATAATAGCAGGAGAGACTTACACAGCGTGACACCATACTCACACCGTGAGAACATAAGACAGCATGACGTGTGTGTAAAGGGTTAATAATAGCAGGAGAGACTTACACAGCGTGACACCATACTCACACAGTGAGAACATAAGACAGCATGACGTGTGTGTAAAGGGTTAAATAGCAGGAGAGACTTACACAGCGTGACACCATACTCACACGGTGAGAACATAAGACAGCAGGACGTGTGTGTAAAGGGTTAATAATAGCAGGAGAGACTTACACAGCGTGACACCATACTCACACAGTGAGAACATAAGACAGCATGACGTGTGTGTAAAGGGCTAATAATAGCAGGAGAGACTTACACAGCGTGACACCATACTCACACAGTGAGAACATAAGACAGCATGACGTGTGTGTAAAGGGCTAATAATAGCAGGAGAGACTTACACAGCGTGACACCATACTCACACAGTGAGAACATAAGACAGCATGACGTGTGTGTAAAGGGTTAATAATAGCAGGAGAGACTTACACAGCGTGACACCATACTCACACAGTGAGAACATAAGACAGCATGACGTGTGTGTAAAGGGTTAATAATAGCAGGAGAGACTTACACAGCGTGACACCATACTCACACAGTGAGAACATAAGACAGCATGACGTGTGCGCAAGAGGAATTAGCATGTTTCTCTAATGTATTATGCATTACTGTATAAAGTCACAATGACGTCAGTGCACCATTTGTCACAATGCTGTAAACTGCTAAATGACAGAAACAGCTTACCTGTCATTTGTCTGGTCAAAGGGAACTAATAATAAGGCCCAACACTGAGGATGAATGAGCTCATCTGCTATAGAATGTAACAAACTCATCTGCATTTATAACAAGGCTAAACGCTGTACTGTGTAAGCGCCCTGATCACGTTCAAACAGGACAGAAAGAAACAATGTCAATTCAATATGAGAATAGTAGAGATCAAAGCAAGGGACACACAAAGTACTTTATGCGCAGACTCAGTAAATGTACAGATATATTATAGCCTTAATAAGACTGTTATACAATATTCCGCTGTACAGATATATTATACACTTAATAAGACTGTTATATAATATTCCTCTGTACAGATATATTATAGCCTTAATAAGACTGTTATACAATATTCCGCTGTACAGATATATTATAGCCTTAATAAGACTGTTATACAATATTCCTCTGTACAGATATATTATAGCCTTAATAAGACTGTTATACAATATTCCGCTGTACAGATATATTATAGCCTTAATAAGACTGTTATACAATATTCCGCTGTACAGATATATTATAGCCTTAATAAGACTGTTATACAATATTCCGCTGTACAGATATATTATAGCCTTAATAAGACTGTTATACAATATTCCGCTGTACAGATATATTATAGCCTTAATAAGACTGTTATACAATATTCCGCTGTACAGATATATTATAGCCTTAATAAGACTGTTATACAATATTCCGCTGTACAGATATATTATAGCCTTAATAAGACTGTTATACAATATTCCTCTGTACAGATATATTATAGCCTTAATAAGACTTATACAATATTCCGCTGTACAGATATATTATAGCCTTATAAAGAATGTTATACAATATTCCGCTCTACAGATATATTATAGCCTAATAAGAACGTTATACAATATTTAGCTGTACATATATATTATACACTTAATAAGACTGTTATATAATATTCATCTGTACAGATATATTATAGCCTTAATAAGACTGTTATACAATATTCCGCTGTACAGATATATTATAGCCTTAATAAGAATGTTATACAATATTCCATTGTACAGATATATTATAGCCTTAATAAGACTGTTATACAATATTCCGCTGTACAGATATATTATAGCCTTAATAAGACTGTTATACAATATTCCGCTGTACAGATATATTATACACTTAATAAGACTGTTATATAATATTCCTCTGTACAGATATATTATAGCCTTAATAAGACTGTTATACAATATTCCGCAGTACAGATATATTATAACCTTAATAAGACTGTTATACAATATTCCGCTGTACAGATATATTATAGCCATAAAAAGACTGTTATACAATATTCCGCTGTACAGATATATTATAGCCTTAATAAGACTGTTATACAATATTCCGCTGTACAGATATATTATAGCCTTAATAAGACTGTTATACAATATTCCTCTGTACAGATATATTATAGCCATAATAAGACTGTTATACAATATTCCGCTGTACAGATATATTATAGCCTTAATAAGACTGTTATACAATATTCCGCTGTACAGATATATTATAGCCTTAATAAGACTGTTATACAATATTCCGCTGTACAGATATATTATATACTTAATAAGACTGTTATATAATATTCCTCTGTACAGATATATTATAGCCTTAATAAGACTGTTATACAATATTCCGCTGTACAGATATATTATAGCCTTAATAAGACTGTTATACAATATTCCGCTGTACAGATATATTATAGCCTTAATAAGACTGTTATACAATATTCCGCTGTACAGATATATTATAGCCTTAATATGGCTGTATACAATATTCCGCTGTACAGATATATTATAGCCATAATAAGACTGTTATACAATATTCCGCTGTACAGATATATTATACACTTAATAAGACTGTTATATAATATTCCGCTGTACAGATATATTATACACTTAATAAGACTGTTATACAATATTCCGCTGTACAGATATATTATAGCCTTAATAAGACTGTTATACAATATTCCTCTGTACAGATATATTATAGCCTTAATAAGAATGCTATACAATATTCCGCTGTACAGATATATTATAGCCTTACTAAGAATGTTATACAATATTCCGCTGTACAGATATATTATAGCCTTAATAAGACTGTTATACAATATTCCGCTGTAAAGATATATTATAGCCTTAATAAGACGGTTATACAATATTCCTCTGTACAGATATATTATAGCCTTAATAAGACTTATACAATATTCCGCTGTACAGATATATTATAGCCTTAATAAGACTGTTATACAATATTCCGCTGTACAGATATATTAAAGCCTTAATAAGACTTATACAATATTCCGCTGTACAGATATATTATAGCCTTAATAAGACTTATACAATATTCCGCTGTACAGATATATTATAGCCTTAATAAGAATGTTATACAATATTCCGCTCTACAGAAATATTATAGCCTTAATAAGACTGTTATATAATATTCCGCTGTACAGATATATTATAGCCATAATAAGACTGTTATACAATATTCCGCTCTACAGAAATATTATAGCCTTAATAAGACTGTTATACAATATTCCGCTGTACAGATATATTACAGCCTTAATAAGAATGTTGTACAATATTCCGCTGTACAGATATATTATAGCCTTAATAAGACTGTTATATAATATTCCGCTGTACAGATATATTATAGCCATAATAAGACTGTTATACAATATTCCGCTGTACAGATATATTATAGCCATAATAAGACTGTTATACAATATTCCCCTCTACAGAAATATTATAGCCTTAATAAGACTGTTATACAATATTCCGCTGTACAGATATATTATACACTTAATAAGACTGTTATACAATATTCCGCTGTACAGATATATTATACACTTAATAAGAATGTTATACAATATTCCGCTGTACAGATATATTATAGCCTTAATAAGACTGTTATACAATATTCCGCTGTACAGATATATTATAGCCTTAATAAGACTGTTATATAATATTCTGCTGTACAGATATATTATAGCCATAATATGTCTGTTATACAATATTTCGCTGTACAGATATATTATACACTTAATAGGACTGTTATACAATATTCCGCTGTACAGATATATTATAGCCTTAATAAGACTGTTATACAAAATTCCGCTATACAGATATATTATAGCCTTAATAAGACTGTTATACAATATTCCGCTGTACAGATATATTATAGCCTTAATAAGACTGTTATACAATATTCCGCTGTACAGATATATTATAGCCTTAATAAGAATGTTATACAATATTCCGCTCTACAGATATATTATAGCCTTAATAAGACTGTTATATAATATTCCTCTGTACAGATATATTATAGCCTTATAAAGAATGTTATACAATATTCCGCTGTACAGATATATTATAGCCTTATAAAGAATGTTATACAATATTCAGCTCTACAGATATATTATAGCCTTATAAAGAATGTTATACAATATTCCGCTCTACAGATATATTATAGCCTAATAAGAATGTTATACAATATTCCGCTGTACAGATATATTATAGCCTTAATAAGAATGTTATACAATATTCCACTGTACAGATATATTATAGCCTTAATAAGACTGTTATACAATATTCCGCTGTACAGATATATTATAGCCTTAATAAGACTGTTATACAATATTCCGCTGTACAGATATATTATACACTTAATAAGACTGTTATATAATATTCCTCTGTACAGATATATTATAGCCTTAATAAGACTGTTATACAATATTCCGCAGTACAGATATATTATAACCTTAATAAGACTGTTATACAATATTCCGCTGTACAGATATATTATAGCCATAAAAAGACTGTTATACAATATTCCGCTGTACAGATATATTATAGCCTTAATAAGACTGTTATACAATATTCCGCTGTACAGATATATTATAGCCTTAATAAGACTGTTATACAATATTCCTCTGTACAGATATATTATAGCCATAATAAGACTGTTATACAATATTCCGCTGTACAGATATATTATAGCCTTAATAAGACTGTTATACAATATTCCGCTGTACAGATATATTATAGCCTTAATAAGACTGTTATACAATATTCCGCTGTACAGATATATTATATACTTAATAAGACTGTTATATAATATTCCTCTGTACAGATATATTATAGCCTTAATAAGACTGTTATACAATATTCCGCTGTACAGATATATTATAGCCTTAATAAGACTGTTATACAATATTCCGCTGTACAGATATATTATAGCCTTAATAAGACTGTTATACAATATTCCGCTGTACAGATATATTATAGCCTTAATATGGCTGTATACAATATTCCGCTGTACAGATATATTATAGCCATAATAAGACTGTTATACAATATTCCGCTGTACAGATATATTATACACTTAATAAGACTGTTATATAATATTCCGCTGTACAGATATATTATACACTTAATAAGACTGTTATACAATATTCCGCTGTACAGATATATTATAGCCTTAATAAGACTGTTATACAATATTCCTCTGTACAGATATATTATAGCCTTAATAAGAATGCTATACAATATTCCGCTGTACAGATATATTATAGCCTTACTAAGAATGTTATACAATATTCCGCTGTACAGATATATTATAGCCTTAATAAGACTGTTATACAATATTCCGCTGTAAAGATATATTATAGCCTTAATAAGACGGTTATACAATATTCCTCTGTACAGATATATTATAGCCTTAATAAGACTTATACAATATTCCGCTGTACAGATATATTATAGCCTTAATAAGACTGTTATACAATATTCCGCTGTACAGATATATTAAAGCCTTAATAAGACTTATACAATATTCCGCTGTACAGATATATTATAGCCTTAATAAGACTTATACAATATTCCGCTGTACAGATATATTATAGCCTTAATAAGAATGTTATACAATATTCCGCTCTACAGAAATATTATAGCCTTAATAAGACTGTTATATAATATTCCGCTGTACAGATATATTATAGCCATAATAAGACTGTTATACAATATTCCGCTCTACAGAAATATTATAGCCTTAATAAGACTGTTATACAATATTCCGCTGTACAGATATATTACAGCCTTAATAAGAATGTTGTACAATATTCCGCTGTACAGATATATTATAGCCTTAATAAGACTGTTATATAATATTCCGCTGTACAGATATATTATAGCCATAATAAGACTGTTATACAATATTCCGCTGTACAGATATATTATAGCCATAATAAGACTGTTATACAATATTCCCCTCTACAGAAATATTATAGCCTTAATAAGACTGTTATACAATATTCCGCTGTACAGATATATTATACACTTAATAAGACTGTTATACAATATTCCGCTGTACAGATATATTATACACTTAATAAGAATGTTATACAATATTCCGCTGTACAGATATATTATAGCCTTAATAAGACTGTTATACAATATTCCGCTGTACAGATATATTATAGCCTTAATAAGACTGTTATATAATATTCTGCTGTACAGATATATTATAGCCATAATATGTCTGTTATACAATATTTCGCTGTACAGATATATTATACACTTAATAGGACTGTTATACAATATTCCGCTGTACAGATATATTATAGCCTTAATAAGACTGTTATACAAAATTCCGCTATACAGATATATTATAGCCTTAATAAGACTGTTATACAATATTCCGCTGTACAGATATATTATAGCCTTAATAAGACTGTTATACAATATTCCGCTGTACAGATATATTATAGCCTTAATAAGAATGTTATACAATATTCCGCTCTACAGATATATTATAGCCTTAATAAGACTGTTATATAATATTCCTCTGTACAGATATATTATAGCCTTATAAAGAATGTTATACAATATTCCGCTGTACAGATATATTATAGCCTTATAAAGAATGTTATACAATATTCAGCTCTACAGATATATTATAGCCTTATAAAGAATGTTATACAATATTCCGCTCTACAGATATATTATAGCCTAATAAGAATGTTATACAATATTTAGCTGTACATATATATTATACACTTAATAAGACTGTTATATAATATTCATCTGTACAGATATATTATAGCCTTAATAAGACTGTTATACAATATTCCGCTGTACAGATATATTATAGCCTTAATAAGAATGTTATACAATATTCCGCTGTACAGATATATTATAGCCTTAATAAGACTGTTATACAATATTCCGCTGTACAGATATATTATAGCCTTAATAAGACTGTTATACAATATTCCGCTGTACAGATATATTATACACTTAATAAGACTGTTATATAATATTCCTCTGTACAGATATATTATAGCCTTAATAAGACTGTTATACAATATTCCGCAGTACAGATATATTATAACCTTAATAAGACTGTTATACAATATTCCGCTGTACAGATATATTATAGCCATAAAAAGACTGTTATACAATATTCCGCTGTACAGATATATTATAGCCTTAATAAGACTGTTATACAATATTCCGCTGTACAGATATATTATAGCCTTAATAAGACTGTTATACAATATTCCTCTGTACAGATATATTATAGCCATAATAAGACTGTTATACAATATTCCGCTGTACAGATATATTATAGCCTTAATAAGACTGTTATACAATATTCCGCTGTACAGATATATTATAGCCTTAATAAGACTGTTATACAATATTCCGCTGTACAGATATATTATAGCCTTAATAAGACTGTTATACAATATTCCGCTGTACAGATATATTATAGCCTTAATAAGACTGTTATACAATATTCCGCTGTACAGATATATTATAGCCTTAATATGGCTGTATACAATATTCCGCTGTACAGATATATTATAGCCATAATAAGACTGTTATACAATATTCCGCTGTACAGATATATTATACACTTAATAAGACTGTTATACAATATTCCGCTGTACAGATATATTATAGCCTTAATAAGACTGTTATACAATATTCCGCAGTACAGATATATTATACACTTAATAAGACTGTTATACAATATTCCGCTGTACAGATATATTATAGCCTTAATAAGACTGTTATACAATATTCCTCTGTACAGATATATTATAGCCTTAATAAGAATGCTATACAATATTCCGCTGTACAGATATATTATAGCCTTACTAAGGCCTAGATTTGGAGTTCGGCGGTAAAAGGGCTGTTAACGCTCCGCGGGTTTTTTTCTGGCCGCACCATAAATTTAACTCTGGTATCGAGAGTTCAAACAAATGCTGCGTTAGGCTCCAAAAAAGGAGCGTAGAGCATATTTACCGCAAATGCAACTCTCGATACCAGAGTTGCTTACGGACGCGGCCGGCCTCAAAAACGTGCTCGTGCACGATTCTCCCATAGGAAACAATGGGGCAGTTTGAGCTGAAAAAAAACCTAACACCTGCAAAAAAGCAGCGTTCAGCTCTTAACGCAGCCCCATTGTTTCCTATGGGGAAACACTTCCTACGTCTGCACCTAACACTCTAACATGTACCCCGAGTCTAAACACCCCTAACCTTACACTTATTAACCCCTAATCTGCCGCCCCCGCTATCGCTGACCCCTGCATTACACTTTTAACCCCTAATCTGCCGCTCCGTAAACCGCCGCCACCTACGTTATCCCTATGTACCCCTAATCTGCTGCCCCTAACATCGCCGACCCCTATGTTATATTTATTAACCCCTAATCTGCCCCCCACAACGTCGCCGACACCTACCTACACTTATTAACCCCTAATCTGCCGAGCGGACCTGAGCGCTACTATAATAAAGTTATTAACCCCTAATCCGCCTCACTAACCCTATCATAAATAGTATTAACCCCTAATCTGCCCTCCCTAACATCGCCGACACCTACCTTCAATTATTAACCCCTAATCTGCCGACCGGAGCTCACCGCTATTCTAATAAATGTATTAACCCCTAAAGCTAAGTCTAACCCTAACACTAACACCCCCCTAAGTTAAATATAATTTTTATCTAACGAAATTAATTAACTCTTATTAAATAAATGATTCCTATTTAAAGCTAAATACTTACCTGTAAAATAAATCCTAATATAGCTACAATATAAATTATAATTATATTATAGCTATTTTAGGATTAATATTTATTTTACAGGCAACTTTGTAATTATTTTAACCAGGTACAATAGCTATTAAATAGTTAAGAACTATTTAATAGTTACCTAGTTAAAATAATAACAAATTTACCTGTAAAATAAATCCTAACCTAAGATATAATTAAACCTAACACTACCCTATCAATAAAATAATTAAATAAACTACCTACAATTACCTACAATTAACCTAACACTACACTATCAATAAATTAATTAAACACAATTGCTACAAATAAATACAATTAAATAAACTATCTAAAGTACAAAAAATAAAAAAGAACTAAGTTACAGAAAATAATAAAATATTTACAAACATAAGAAAAATATTACAACAATTTTAAACTAATTACACCTACTCTAAGCCCCCTAATAAAATAACAAAGCCCCCCAAAATAAAAAATTCCCTACCCTATTCTAAAATACAAATATTACAAGCTCTTTTACCTTACCAGCCCTGAACAGGGCCCTTTGCGGGGCATGCCCCAAGAATTTCAGCTCTTTTGCCTGTAAAAAAAAACATACAATACCCCCCCCCAACATTACAACCCACCACCCACATACCCCTAATCTAACCCAAACCCCCCTTAAATAAACCTAACACTACCCCCCTGATGATCTTCCTACCTTGTCTTCACCATGCCAGGTTCACCGATCCGTCCTGGCTCCAAGATCTTCATCCAACCCAAGCGGGGGCTAGACATCCACTGAAGAAGTCCAGAAGAGGGTCCAAAGTCTTCCTCCTATCCGGCAAGAAGAGGACATCCGGACCGGCAAACATCTTCTCCAAGCGGCATCTTCTATCTTCTTCCATCCGATGACGACCGGCTCCATCTTGAAGACCTCCAGCGCGGATCCATCCTCTTCTTCCGACGACTAGACGACGAATGACGGTTCCTTTAAGGGACGTCATCCAAGATGGCGTCCCTCGAATTCCGATTGGCTGATAGGATTCTATCAGCCAATCGGAATTAAGGTAGGAATTTTCTGATTGGCTGATGGAATCAGCCAATCAGAATCAAGTTCAATCCGATTGGCTGATCCAATCAGCCAATCAGATTGAGCTCGCATTCTATTGGCTGTTCCGATCAGCCAATAGAATGCGAGCTCAATCTGATTGGCTGATTGGATCAGCCAATCGGATTGAACTATAGTCTGATTGGCTGATTCCATCAGCCAATCAGAAAATTCCTACCTTAATTCCGATTGGCTGATAGAATCCTATCAGCCAATCGGAATTCGAGGGACGCCATCTTGGATGACGTCCCTTAAAGGATCCGTCATTCGTCGTCTAGTCGTCGGAAGAAGAGGATGGATCCGCGCTGGAGGTCTTCAAGATGGAGCCGGTCGTCATCGGATGGAAGAAGATAGAAGATGCCGCTTGGAGAAGATGTTTGCCGGTCCGGATGTCCTCTTCTTGCCGGATAGGAGGAAGACTTTGGACCCTCTTCTGGACTTCTTCAGTGGATGTCTAGCCCCCGCTTGGGTTGGATGAAGATCTTGGAGCCAGGACGGATCGGTGAACCTGGCATGGTGAAGACAAGGTAGGAAGATCATCAGGGGGGTAGTGTTAGGTTTATTTAAGGGGGGTTTGGGTTAGATTAGGGGTATGTGGGTGGTGGGTTGTAATGTTGGGGGGGGGGTATTGTATGTTTTTTTTTACAGGCAAAAGAGCTGAAATTCTTGGGGCATGCCCCGCAAAGGGCCCTGTTCAGGGCTGGTAAGGTAAAAGAGCTTGTAATATTTGTATTTTAGAATAGGGTAGGGAATTTTTTATTTTGGGGGGCTTTGTTATTTTATTAGGGGGCTTAGAGTAGGTGTAATTAGTTTAAAATTGTTGTAATATTTTTCTTATGTTTGTAAATATTTTATTATTTTCTGTAACTTAGTTCTTTTTTATTTTTTGTACTTTAGATAGTTTATGTAATTGTATTTATTTGTAGCAATTGTGTTTAATTAATTTATTGATAGTGTAGTGTTAGGTTAATTGTAGGTAATTGTAGGTAGTTTATTTAATTATTTTATTGATAGGGTAGTGTTAGGTTTAATTATATCTTAGGTTAGGATTTATTTTACAGGTAAATTTGTTATTATTTTAACTAGGTAACTATTAAATAGTTCTTAACTATTTAATAGCTATTGTACCTGGTTAAAATAATTACAAAGTTGCCTGTAAAATAAATATTAATCCTAAAATAGCTATAATATAATTATAATTTATATTGTAGCTATATTAGGATTTATTTTACAGGTAAGTATTTAGCTTTAAATAGGAATTATTTATTTAATAAGAGTTAATTAATTTCGTTAGATAAAAATTATATTTAACTTAGGGGGGTGTTAGTGTTAGGGTTAGACTTAGCTTTAGGGGTTAATACATTTATTAGAATAGCGGTGAGCTCCGGTCGGCAGATTAGGGGTTAATAATTGAAGGTAGGTGTCGGCGATGTTAGGGAGGGCAGATTAGGGGTTAATACTATTTATGATAGGGTTAGTGAGGCGGATTAGGGGTTAATAACTTTATTATAGTAGCGCTCAGGTCCGCTCGGCAGATTAGGGGTTAATAAGTGTAGGTAGGTGTCGGCGACGTTGAGGGGGGCAGATTAGGGGTTAATAAATATAACATAGGGGTCGGCGATGTTAGGGGTAGCAGATTAGGGGTACATAGGGATAACGTAGGTGGCGGCGATTTGCGGTCGGAAGATTAGGGGTTAATTATTTTAAGTAGCTTGCGGCGACGTTGTGGGGGGCAAGTTAGGGGTTAATAAATATAATATAGGGGTCGGCGGGGTTAGGGGCAGCAGATTAGGGGTACATAAGTATAACGTAGGTGGCGGTCGGCAGATTAGGGGTTAAAAATTTTAATCGAGTGGCGGCGATGTGGGGGGACCTCGGTTTAGGGGTACATAGGTAGTTTATGGGTGTTAGTGTACTTTAGGGTACAGTAGTTAAGAGCTTTATAAACCGGCGTTAGCCAGAAAGCTCTTAACTCCTGCTATTTTCAGGCGGCTGGAATCTTGTCGTTAGAGCTCTAACGCTCACTGCAGAAACGACTCTAAATACCAGCGTTAGGAAGATCCCATTGAAAAGATAGGCTACGCAAATGGCGTAGGGGGATCTGCGGTATGGAAAAGTCGCGGCTGAAAAGTGAGCGTTAGACCCTTTAATCACTGACTCCAAATACCAGCGGGCGGCCAAAACCAGCGTTAGGAGCCTCTAACGCTGGTTTTGACGGCTACCGCCGAACTCTAAATCTAGGCCTAAGAATGTTATACAATATTCCGCTGTACAGATATATTATAGCCTTAATAAGACTGTTATATAATATTCCGCTGTACAGATATATTATAGCCTTAATAAGACTGTTATACAATATTCCGCTGTAAAGATATATTATAGCCTTAATAAGACGGTTATACAATATTCCTCTGTACAGATATATTATAGCCTTAATAAGACTTATACAATATTCCGCTGTACAGATATATTATAGCCTTAATAAGACTGTTATACAATATTCCGCTGTACAGATATATTAAAGCCTTAATAAGACTTATACAATATTCCGCTGTACAGATATATTATAGCCTTAATAAGAATGTTATACAATATTCCGCTCTACAGAAATATTATAGCCTTAATAAGACTGTTATATAATATTCCGCTGTACAGATATATTATAGCCATAATAAGAATGTTATACAATATTCCGCTCTACAGAAATATTATAGCCTTAATAAGACTGTTATATAATATTCCGCTGTACAGATATATTATAGCCATAATAAGACTGTTATACAATATTCCGCTCTACAGAAATATTATAGCCTTAATAAGACTGTTATACAATATTCCGCTGTACAGATATATTACAGCCTTAATAAGAATGTTGTACAATATTCCGCTGTACAGATATATTATAGCCTTAATAAGACTGTTATATAATATTCCGCTGTACAGATATATTATAGCCATAATAAGACTGTTATACAATATTCCGCTGTACAGATATATTATAGCCATAATAAGACTGTTATACAATATTCCCCTCTACAGAAATATTATAGCCTTAATAAGACTGTTATACAATATTCCGCTGTACAGATATATTATACACTTAATAAGACTGTTATACAATATTCCGCTGTACAGATATATTATACACTTAATAAGAATGTTATACAATATTCCGCTGTACAGATATATTATAGCCTTAATAAGACTGTTATACAATATTCCGCTGTACAGATATATTATAGCCTTAATAAGACTGTTATATAATATTCTGCTGTACAGATATATTATAGCCATAATATGTCTGTTATACAATATTCCGCTGTACAGATATATTATACACTTAATAGGACTGTTATACAATATTCCGCTGTACAGATATATTATAGCCTTAATAAGACTGTTATACAATATTCCGCTGTACAGATATATTATAGCCTTAATAAGACTGTTATACAATATTCCGCTGTACAGATATATTATAGCCTTAATAAGACTGTTATACAATATTCCGCTGTACAGATATATTATAGCCTTAATAAGAATGTTATACAATATTACGCTCTACAGATATATTATAGCCTTAATAAGACTGTTATATAATATTCCTCTGTACAGATATATTATAGCCTTATAAAGAATGTTATACAATATTCCGCTGTACAGATATATTATAGCCTTATAAAGAATGTTATACAATATTCAGCTCTACAGATATATTATAGCCTTATAAAGAATGTTATACAATATTCCGCTCTACAGATATATTATAGCCTAATAAGAATGTTATACAATATTTAGCTGTACATATATATTATACACTTAATAAGACTGTTATATAATATTCATCTGTACAGATATATTATAGCCTTAATAAGACTGTTATACAATATTCCGCTGTACAGATATATTATAGCCTTAATAAGAATGTTATACAATATTCCGCTGTACAGATATATTATAGCCTTAATAAGACTGTTATATAATATTCCGCTGTACAGATATATTATAGCCTTAATAAGACTGTTATACAATATTCCGCTGTACAGATATATTATACACTTAATAAGACTGTTATATAATATTCCTCTGTACAGATATATTATAGCCTTAATAAGACTGTTATACAATATTCCTCTGTACAGATATATTATAGCCTTAATAAGACTGTTATAGAATATTCCGCTGTACAGATATATTATACACTTAATAAGACTGCTATACAATATTCCTCTGTACAGATATATTATAGCCTTAATAAGACTGTTATACAATATTCCTCTGTACATATATATTATAGCCTTAATAAGACTGTTATACAATATTCCTCTGTACAGATATATCATAGCCTTAATAAGAATGTTATACAATATTCCGCTGTACAGATATATTATGCACTTAATAAGACTGTTATACAATATTCCGCTCTACAGATATATTATAGCCTTAATAAGACTGTTATACAATATTCCGCTGTACAGATATATTATAGCCTTAATAAGACTGTTATATAATATTCCGCTGTACAGATATATTATAGCCTTAATAAGAATGTTATACAATATTCCTCTGTACATATATATTATAGTCTTAATAAGACTGTTATACAATATTCCTCTGTACAGATATATAATAGCCTTAATAAGAATGTTATACAATATTCCGCTCTACAGATATATTATAGCCTTAATAAGAATGTTATACAATATTCCGCTCTACAGATATATTATAGCCTTAATAAGACTGTTATACAATATTCTGCTCTACAGATATATACATACAGACGCACCTCACATTACTGTATAAGTTACATACAGACGCACCTCACCTTACTGTATAAGCTACAGAAATATTATAGCCTTAATAAGACTGTTATACAATATTCCGCTGTACAGATATATTACAGCCTTAATAAGAATGTTGTACAATATTCCGCTGTACAGATATATTATAGCCTTAATAAGACTGTTATACAATATTCCGCTGTACAGATATATTATAGCCTTAATAAGACTGTTATATAATATTCCGTTGTACAGATATATTATAGCCATAATAAGACTGTTATACAATATTCCGCTGTACAGATATATTATAGCCATAATAAGACTGTTATACAATATTCCGCTGTACAGATATATTATAGCCTTAATAAGACTTATACAATATTCTGCTGTACAGATATATTATAGCCTTAATAAGACTGTTATACAATATTCCGCTGTACAGATATATTATAGCCTTAATAAGACTTATACAATATTCCGCTGTACAGATATATTATAGCCTTAATAAGACTGTTATACAATATTCCTCTGTACAGATATATTATAGCCTTAATAAGACTTATACAATATTCCGCTGTACAGATATATTATAGCCTTAATAAGAATGTTATACAATATTCCGCTTTACAGAAATATTATAGCCTTAATAAGACTGTTATATAATATTCCGCTGTACAGATATATTATAGCCATAATAAGACTGTTATACAATATTCCGCTCTACAGAAATATTATAGCCTTAATAAGACTGTTATACAATATTCCGCTGTACAGATATATTACAGCCTTAATAAGAATGTTGTACAATATTCCGCTGTACAGATATATTATAGCCTTAATAAGACTGTTATATAATATTCCGCTGTACAGATATATTATAGCCTTAATAAGACTGTTATACAATATTACGCTCTACAGATATATTATAGCCTTAATAAGACTGTTATATAATATTCCTCTGTACAGATATATTATAGCCTTATAAAGAATGTTATACAATATTCCGCTGTACAGATATATTATAGCCTTATAAAGAATGTTATACAATATTCAGCTCTACAGATATATTATAGCCTTATAAAGAATGTTATACAATATTCCGCTCTACAGATATATTATAGCCTAATAAGAATGTTATACAATATTTAGCTGTACATATATATTATACACTTAATAAGACTGTTATATAATATTCATCTGTACAGATATATTATAGCCTTAATAAGACTGTTATACAATATTCCGCTGTACAGATATATTATAGCCTTAATAAGAATGTTATACAATATTCCGCTGTACAGATATATTATAGCCTTAATAAGACTGTTATACAATATTCCGCTGTACAGATATATTATAGCCTTAATAAGACTGTTATACAATATTCCGCTGTACAGATATATTATACACTTAATAAGACTGTTATATAATATTCCTCTGTACAGATATATTATAGCCTTAATAAGACTGTTATACAATATTCCGCTGTACAGATATATTATAGCCTTAATAAGACTGTTATACAATATTCCACTGTACAGATATATTATACACTTAATAAGACTGTTATATAATATTCCTCTGTACAGATATATTATAGCCTTAATAAGACTGTTATACAATATTCCTCTGTACAGATATATTATAGCCTTAATAAGACTGTTATACAATATTCCGCTGTACAGATATATTATACACTTAATAAGACTGTTATACAATATTCCTCTGTACAGATATATTATAGCCTTAATAAGACTGTTATACAATATTCCTCTGTACATATATATTATAGCCTTAATAAGACTGTTATACAATATTCCTCTGTACAGATATATTATAGCCTTAATAAGAATGTTATACAATATTCCGCTGTACAGATATATTATACACTTAATAAGACTGTTATACAATATTCCGCTCTACAGATATATTATAGCCTTAATAAGACTGTTATACAATATTCCGCTGTACAGATATATTATAGCCTTAATAAGACTGTTATATAATATTCCGCTGTACAGATATATTATAGCCTTAATAAGAATGTTATACAATATTCCTCTGTACATATATATTATAGTCTTAATAAGACTGTTATACAATATTCCTCTGTACAGATATATTATAGCCTTAATAAGAATGTTATACAATATTCCGCTCTACAGATATATTATAGCCTTAATAAGAACGTTATACAATATTCCGCTCTACAGATATATTATAGCCTTAATAAGACTGTTATACAATATTCTGCTCTACAGATATATACATACAGACGCACCTCACATTACTGTATAAGTTACATACAGACGCACCTCACCTTACTGTATAAGCTACAGAAATATTATAGCCTTAATAAGACTGTTATACAATATTCCGCTGTACAGATATATTACAGCCTTAATAAGAATGTTGTACAATATTCCGCTGTACAGATATATTATAGCCTTAATAAGACTGTTATACAATATTCCGCTGTACAGATATATTATAGCCTTAATAAGACTGTTATATAATATTCCGTTGTACAGATATATTATAGCCATAATAAGACTGTTATACAATATTCCGCTGTACAGATATATTATAGCCATAATAAGACTGTTATACAATATTCCCCTCTACAGAAATATTATAGCCTTAATAAGACTTATACAATATTCCGCTGTACAGATATATTATAGCCTTAATAAGACTGTTATACAATATTCCGCTGTACAGATATATTATAGCCTTAATAAGACTTATACAATATTCCGCTGTACAGATATATTATAGCCTTAATAAGACTGTTATACAATATTCCTCTGTACAGATATATTATAGCCTTAATAAGACTTATACAATATTCAGCTGTACAGATATATTATAGCCTTAATAAGAATGTTATACAATATTCCGCTGTACAGAAATATTATAGCCTTAATAAGACTGTTATATAATATTCCGCTGTACAGATATATTATAGCCATAATAAGACTGTTATACAATATTCCGCTCTACAGAAATATTATAGCCTTAATAAGACTGTTATACAATATTCCGCTGTACAGATATATTACAGCCTTAATAAGAATGTTGTACAATATTCCGCTGTACAGATATATTATAGCCTTAATAAGACTGTTATACAATATTCCGCTGTACAGATATATTATAGCCTTAATAAGACTGTTATACAATATTCCGCTGTACAGATATATTATAGCCATAATACGACTGTTATACAATATTCCGCTGTACAGATATATTATACACTTAATAGGACTGTTATACAATATTCCGCTGAACAGATATATTATAGCCTTAATAAGACTGTTATACAATACTCCGCTGTACAGATATATTATAGCCTTAATAAGACTGTTATACAATATTCCGCTGTACAGATATATTATAGCCTTAATAAGACTGTTATACAATATTCCGCTGTACAGATATATTATAGCCATAATAAGACTGTTATATAATATTCCGCTGTACAGATATATTATAGCCTTAATAAGAATGTTATACAATATTCCTCTGTACATATATATTATAGCCTTAATAAGACTGTTATACAATATTCCTCTGTACAGATATATAATAGCCTTAATAAGAATGTTATACAATATTCCGCTGTACAGATATATTATAGCCTTAATAAGACTGTTATACAATATTCTGCTCTACAGATATATACATACAGACGCACCTCACATTACTGTATAAGTTACATACAGACGCACCTCACCTTACTGTATAAGCTACAGAAATATTATAGCCTTAATAAGACTGTTATACAATATTCCGCTGTACAGATATATTACAGCCTTAATAAGAATGTTGTACAATATTCCGCTGTACAGATATATTATAGCCTTAATAAGACTGTTATACAATATTCCGCTGTACAGATATATTATAGCCTTAATAAGACTGTTATATAATATTCCGTTGTACAGATATATTATAGCCATAATAAGACTGTTATACAATATTCCGCTGTACAGATATATTATAGCCATAATAAGACTGTTATACAATATTCCGCTGTACAGATATATTATAGCCTTAATAAGACTTATACAATATTCTGCTGTACAGATATATTATAGCCTTAATAAGACTGTTATACAATATTCCGCTGTACAGATATATTATAGCCTTAATAAGACTTATACAATATTCCGCTGTACAGATATATTATAGCCTTAATAAGACTGTTATACAATATTCCTCTGTACAGATATATTATAGCCTTAATAAGACTTATACAATATTCCGCTGTACAGATATATTATAGCCTTAATAAGAATGTTATACAATATTCCGCTTTACAGAAATATTATAGCCTTAATAAGACTGTTATATAATATTCCGCTGTACAGATATATTATAGCCATAATAAGACTGTTATACAATATTCCGCTCTACAGAAATATTATAGCCTTAATAAGACTGTTATACAATATTCCGCTGTACAGATATATTACAGCCTTAATAAGAATGTTGTACAATATTCCGCTGTACAGATATATTATAGCCTTAATAAGACTGTTATATAATATTCCGCTGTACAGATATATTATAGCCTTAATAAGACTGTTATACAATATTACGCTCTACAGATATATTATAGCCTTAATAAGACTGTTATATAATATTCCTCTGTACAGATATATTATAGCCTTATAAAGAATGTTATACAATATTCCGCTGTACAGATATATTATAGCCTTATAAAGAATGTTATACAATATTCAGCTCTACAGATATATTATAGCCTTATAAAGAATGTTATACAATATTCCGCTCTACAGATATATTATAGCCTAATAAGAATGTTATACAATATTTAGCTGTACATATATATTATACACTTAATAAGACTGTTATATAATATTCATCTGTACAGATATATTATAGCCTTAATAAGACTGTTATACAATATTCCGTTGTACAGATATATTATAGCCTTAATAAGAATGTTATACAATATTCCGCTGTACAGATATATTATAGCCTTAATAAGACTGTTATACAATATTCCGCTGTACAGATATATTATAGCCTTAATAAGACTGTTATACAATATTCCGCTGTACAGATATATTATACACTTAATAAGACTGTTATATAATATTCCTCTGTACAGATATATTATAGCCTTAATAAGACTGTTATACAATATTCCGCTGTACAGATATATTATAGCCTTAATAAGACTGTTATACAATATTCCACTGTACAGATATATTATACACTTAATAAGACTGTTATATAATATTCCTCTGTACAGATATATTATAGCCTTAATAAGACTGTTATACAATATTCCTCTGTACAGATATATTATAGCCTTAATAAGACTGTTATACAATATTCCGCTGTACAGATATATTATACACTTAATAAGACTGTTATACAATATTCCTCTGTACAGATATATTATAGCCTTAATAAGACTGTTATACAATATTCCTCTGTACATATATATTATAGCCTTAATAAGACTGTTATACAATATTCCTCTGTACAGATATATTATAGCCTTAATAAGAATGTTATACAATATTCCGCTGTACAGATATATTATACACTTAATAAGACTGTTATACAATATTCCGCTCTACAGATATATTATAGCCTTAATAAGACTGTTATACAATATTCCGCTGTACAGATATATTATAGCCTTAATAAGACTGTTATATAATATTCCGCTGTACAGATATATTATAGCCTTAATAAGAATGTTATACAATATTCCTCTGTACATATATATTATAGTCTTAATAAGACTGTTATACAATATTCCTCTGTACAGATATATTATAGCCTTAATAAGAATGTTATACAATATTCCGCTCTACAGATATATTATAGCCTTAATAAGAACGTTATACAATATTCCGCTCTACAGATATATTATAGCCTTAATAAGACTGTTATACAATATTCTGCTCTACAGATATATACATACAGACGCACCTCACATTACTGTATAAGTTACATACAGACGCACCTCACCTTACTGTATAAGCTACAGAAATATTATAGCCTTAATAAGACTGTTATACAATATTCCGCTGTACAGATATATTACAGCCTTAATAAGAATGTTGTACAATATTCCGCTATACAGATATATTATAGCCTTAATAAGACTGTTATACAATATTCCGCTGTACAGATATATTATAGCCTTAATAAGACTGTTATATAATATTCCGTTGTACAGATATATTATAGCCATAATAAGACTGTTATACAATATTCCGCTGTACAGATATATTATAGCCATAATAAGACTGTTATACAATATTCCCCTCTACAGAAATATTATAGCCTTAATAAGACTTATACAATATTCCGCTGTACAGATATATTATAGCCTTAATAAGACTTTTATACAATATTCCGCTGTACAGATATATTATAGCCTTAATAAGACTTATACAATATTCCGCTGTACAGATATATTATAGCCTTAATAAGACTGTTATACAATATTCCTCTGTACAGATATATTATAGCCTTAATAAGACTTATACAATATTCCGCTGTACAGATATATTATAGCCTTAATAAGAATGTTATACAATATTCCGCTGTACAGAAATATTATAGCCTTAATAAGACTGTTATATAATATTCCGCTGTACAGATATATTATAGCCATAATAAGACTGTTATACAATATTCCGCTCTACAGAAATATTATAGCCTTAATAAGACTGTTATACAATATTCCGCTGTACAGATATATTACAGCCTTAATAAGAATGTTGTACAATATTCCGCTGTACAGATATATTATAGCCTTAATAAGACTGTTATACAATATTCCGCTGTACAGATATATTATAGCCTTAATAAGACTGTTATACAATATTCCGCTGTACAGATATATTATAGCCATAATACGACTGTTATACAATATTCCGCTGTACAGATATATTATACACTTAATAGGACTGTTATACAATATTCCGCTGTACAGATATATTATAGCCTTAATAAGACTGTTATACAATACTCCGCTGTACAGATATATTATAGCCTTAATAAGACTGTTATACAATATTCCGCTGTACAGATATATTATAGCCTTAATAAGACTGTTATACAATATTCCGCTGTACAGATATATTATAGCCATAATAAGACTGTTATATAATATTCCGCTGTACAGATATATTATAGCCTTAATAAGAATGTTATACAATATTCCTCTGTACATATATATTATAGCCTTAATAAGACTGTTATACAATATTCCTCTGTACAGATATATAATAGCCTTAATAAGAATGTTATACAATATTCCGCTGTACAGATATATTATAGCCTTAATAAGAATGCTATATAATATTCCGCTGTACAGATATATTATAGCCTTAATAAGACTGTTATATAATATTCTGCTGTACAGATATATACATACAGACACACCTCACATTACTGTATAAGTTACATACAGACGCACCTCACCTTACTGTATAAGTTACATACAGACGCACCTCACCTTACTGTATAAGTTGCATACAGACGCACCTCACCTTACTGTATAAGTTACATACAGAAGCACCTCACCTTACTGTATAAGTTACATACAGACGCACCTCACCTTACTGTATAAGTTACATACAGAAGCACCTCACCTTACTGTATAAGTTACATACAGACGCACCTCACCTTACTGTATAAGTTACATACAGACGCACCTCACCTTACTGTATAAGCTACATACAGACTCACCTCACCTTACTGTATAAGCTATATACAGACGCACCTCACCTTACTGTATAAGTTACATACAGACGTACCTCACCTTACTGTATAAGTTACATACAGACGCACCTCACCTTACTGTATAAGTTACATACAGACGCACCTCACCTTACTGTATAAGTTACATACAGACGCATCTCACCTTACTGTATAAGCTACATACAGACGCACCTCGCATTACTGTATAAGCTACATACAGACGCACATCACCTTACTGTATAAGTTACATACAGACGCACCTTACTGTATAAGCTACATACAGACTCACCTCACCTTACTGTATAAGCTATATACAGACGCACCTCACCTTACTGTATAAGTTACATACAGACGCACCTCACCTTACTGTATAAGTTACATACAGACGCACCTTACTGTATAAGTTACATACAGACGCACTTCACCTTACTGTATAAGTTACATACAGACGCACCTCACCTTACTGTATAAGTTACATACAGACGCACCTCACATTACTGTATAAGTTACATACAGACTCACCTCACCTTACTGTATAAGTTACATACAGACGCACCTCACCTTACTGTATAAGTTACATACAGACGCACCTCACCTTACTGTATAAGTTACATACAGACGCACCTTACTGTATAAGTTACATACAGACGCACTTCACCTTACTGTATAAGTTACATACAGACGCACCTCACCTTACTGTATAAGTTACATACAGACGCACCTCACCTTACTGTATAAGTTACATACAGACTCACCTCACCTTACTGTATAAGTTACATACAGACGCACCTCACCTTACTGTATAAGTTACATACAGACGCACCTCACCTTACTGTATAAGTTACATACAGACTCACCTCACCTTACTGTATAAGTTACATACAGACGCACCTCACCTTACTGTATAAGTTACATACAGACGCACCTCACCTTACTGTATAAGTTACATACAGACGCACCTCACATTACTGTATAAGCTACATACAGACGCACATCACCTTACTGTATAAGTTACATACAGATGCACCTCACATTACTGTATAAGTTACATACAGACTCACCTCACCTTACTGTATAAGTTACATACAGACGCACCTCACCTTACTGTATAAGCTATATACAGACGCACCTCACCTTACTGTATAAGTTACATACAGACTCACCTCACCTTACTGTATAAGTTACATACAGACGCACCTCACCTTACTGTATAAGTTACATACAGACGCACCTCACCTTACTGTATAAGTTACATACAGACGCACCTCACATTACTGTATAAGTTACATACAGACTCACCTCACCTTACTGTATAAGTTACATACAGACGCACCTCACCTTACTGTATAAGCTATATACAGACGCACCTCACCTTACTGTATAAGTTACATACAGACTCACCTCACCTTACTGTATAAGCTACATACAGACGCACCTCACATTACTGTATAAGCTACATACAGACGCACATCACCTTACTGTATAAGTTACATACAGAAGCACCTCACCTTACTGTATAAGTTACATACAGACTCACCTCACCTTACTGTATAAGTTACATACAGACGCACCTCACCTTACTGTATAAGTTACATACAGATGCACCTCACCTTACTGTATAAGTTACATACAGACGCACCTTACTGTATAAGTTACATACAGACGCACCTCACCTTACTGTATAAGTTACATACAGACGCACCTCACCTTACTGTATAAGTTACATACAGACGCACCTCACCTTACTGTATAAGTTACATACAGACGCACCTCACCTTACTGTATAAGTTACATACAGACTCACCTCACCTTACTGTATAAGTTACATACAGACGCACCTCACCTTACTGTATAAGTTACATACAGACGCACCTCACCTTACTGTATAAGTTACATACAGACGCACCTCACCTTACTGTATAAGTTACATACAGACGCACCTCACCTTACTGTATAAGTTACATACAGACGCACATCACCTTACTGTATAAGTTACATACAGACGCACCTTACCTTACTGTATAAGTTACATACAGATCTCGTAATAGGTTAGAACTACTAGACAGGAAACATTCAGCGCTGTATACAGTTCGTACCTTCATTATCTTAGGGTCCAGTTTTGACCAGTGAGTGGGAGTACAGATTTCCTTTGCATCACCATCATCTTTGTCCTCTTCCTCCTAATACAAACATATGAGAGGATTAGTGACAGATAAGGGATGGGTCACAGTGTGTCGCAGATCCGTGCAAGTAGCAAGGTCACAAGTATTTTCATGGTCTTCTCCTAAATCTCTTGCAGAGGCAAATACACACACTCTAGCACTGGCCACTAAATCAGACAAAGCCAGATCTGTGAAATAAAGGGTGAATAAAATCAGTAAACCGTATATGCCCTGACACAGCTCGGCTATAACTGCGCAGCGTATATATTACCCACCCAACAACATACATATCAGTTTTTGTGAATATTTACAGATAAAATGGTATAGCATAGTGAATAGGGCAGTTTTACTACACTAAGCTTAACGCTACACAACTAGTTCTAACGTATAAAATAAAAAAAAATAGAATAAAAAATTAAACAGCATTTGATTTTTTATATAACTCCAAACACTTAGTTTTCCATGTTGGGGAGTAGAAATACATGAGCTTCACTACGCTGCAGACGGCGCAGGAGGTGTGTGTTTAGTGTGTGCTGTGAGTTTGTGCCTGTGTTCCTGTGCCTGCGAGAAGCGGAAATAGAAAAGGGGGGATTAGCGTTCAGTGCCTGTTCTCCATCCGCTTCCTTGCGTTCACCCTGAAGCTTGTCGGCCAGCTGCTGCTTGTATCCTCGGCAGAGGTTTTCCCACTCTGAGCGGGTGGGAAGGCAATGCCAAACATCCGGGAAAAATAAAACCACTGTCTCCACATGAGCAGGAACTGCACGCCCCTTGTGGGTCTCCTCAGGGCGATGGTAGCGAATCTCTGCAAAACGGTACCTGCCGCAAGGGAAGAAGCATGTTGGAAAACCAAAATCTATAATACACTTAATATAAGAGCCTAGTTCCCTTGTAGCACATCAAGTACAGCTAGCTGACGGTTTCTACAAAAAAAATAAACACAATTATATATGCCATAGTTTTTCTTCAGGTAAATCGAAGCATTGTTTTCCAAACGGTGTGAAATAATCATGTGATAAGAATCACAAATAAATATTCTGCATTGTGACAATTTAGGAACGTTCTGTTCATTATAGACTCAAGTCATTTTATGATTTGGATTCAAATGTCAACAAAGCTTGAGATACCATTGGAAAACACGGCTACACAACCTTTTATGACAGTGTAATATTTCTTCTGGTCGATCTGCATCTGGGCATGAAAAAAATATCTTAAAAAGAATCACCAACATTAATGTAATGAGCATCTGATAAATAGAAACATTCTGATCTCATGTACAACACATAGGGATTGGAGCAGGGGGCACGCACCTCCTGAGCTGTACTTACCACTGTGTGCACAAACTCAGGTCAATGCCCGTCAAAGCCTTACAACAGCGCACAGCTGTCTTGATCAGCACCGCGGGGTCTTTGTCTGGGTCAGGCCCGTCAAGAGAAGGAGACCACTGTCCTCCAATAGCCATGGCCTCATCTTTACCCTTCATACCCACTAAAAACTGAGGGGACAGAAACAAAATTTATGCTAATAGGATACATTGTTTTCTTTCTTGGCAGGGAATGTCCACAAATTCATTCATTACTGTTGGGAATACAACACCTGGCCACTAGGAGGAGGCAAAGACACCCCAGCCTAAGCTGTAAGTATCCCTCCCACTTCACCCCCCCCAGTAATTAATCAAAGGAAACTGAAAAGTAGAGCTGCAACAACTAATCGCCATAATCGATAATAATCAGCGAATCTCATAATCGATTAGTTGTTTGCAATTAGTTGGTCTGTGCACAGCACCAGCTACTTCACTCAGATGAGCTCCTGCACATGGTATTGTGTTTTATGGATATGCCCTTAACCTAAAGGGAGTTTACAGACATTTTACTTCTCACTTTTTCAGGACACTATAAGTTTCTTTTTAAGTTTACATCTACGCCTGTCTTATTTGCAACCCAGAAATAAAATAGAAGTCATAATTTGTATTGTTTATATTAAATCAGGTGATTTAATAATACTGTGCTTTGTATGATATAGCGCTGAGCTTGTTATTTACACCTAGCCCTAGACTGATGGGAGTTGTTATTTGTATTGTTTATATTAAATCAGATGATTTAATAATACTGTGCTTTGTATGATATAGCGCTGAGCTTGTTATTTACACCTAGTACTAGACTGATGGGAGTTATTTGTATTGTTTATATTAAATCAGGTGATTTAATACTGTGCTTTGTATG